>NW_025048825.1:0-270105 GCF_016746365.2 Drosophila yakuba | reverse complement strand
TATGTTATCCAGAGGATCCCTCCCGTCTGAGCTTAGCGAGTCGTCACTCTGGGCTCATGGACCCGCCTATTTACGGAGCCTGAAAGAGATTGCCAACAGCTGTCCTGACAAACCGGTGCTTGAGCTTCGTCGAAGTGTGTTCATCTTAAAGTCGCCGAACGTGGTTGTAATTGCTAGCTCCCAATTTGCAAATTCTTACCCCTCACTGCAACGAGTGTTTGCATACATTACAAATTTTGTAGTGGAATTCGACATCCTGGGCTCACCGTCGCACACATTCAAGAGGGTACTCAGATAATGCTGCGTTTGGTGCAGCGCGCGCATTTATGGGAGGACATGCAGTCCCTTAAAACGCTGGGAAGAGTTTCCTCGTCTAGTCCCATATCTCGCTTTCGCCATTCCTGGATCAATTTGGACTTCTTAGAGTAGGCGGTCGCCTCCGGAATTCGTCATTGGACTTTGATGGCCGCCACCCGAAAATCCTACCAAGGTCCCATCCGGTGACTCTGGCGATTATTTCGCATTACCATGAAACCAATTCATGCCGGACCTCGAGCTCTTCTGGGTGCAATTCGATCCCAATATAGGTCTATTGGGTGGAGAAAGACGGTAACCAAGGCCGTGAACTGATGCATTAGATGTTTTCGAATTAAGCCGCGGCTGATAGAGCATAATGGCGGACCTTCCCAAGGAGCGCTTGGAAGGATCTCACGCTTTTGAGGTTGCTGGGATAGACTTCTATGGACCCTTCTTTCACAAGTCGGATACACGCAACAAGCCTGCGGTTAAATGCTACGTCTGCGTATTTATATGCTTTGCAACCAAGGCAGTTCACCTGGAGCTGATCAAGGATCTCTCGACAGTTGCGTTTTCTGTGCGGACTCAAGAGGTTCATATGCACCCGGCGGAAGCCGAAGCAAATTGGTCAGACAACGCCACCAATTTTGTCGGCGCCAAGAATGAACTTCTGGAACTTCGAAGGTTATTTCTTAGCAGTGAGCATCAAAGCATCGTTCAGAATGTTTGCCTTTCGGGGACGATAGACTGGCGGTTCATCCCTCCACGGTCGCCCCATTTCGGTGGACTTTGGGAAGCGGCGGTGAAAACGGCCAAGCATCATTTCTACTGCGCTGTGGGTACGGCGGTTCTGACCTTCGACGAGCTGAGGACGCTGGTGTGCCACATCTCGGCAGATATTAACTCCAGACTTTTAGTTCTCATTTCAGAGAACCCTGCGATCTGGACGTCCTCATTCCGGCGCATTTTCTCAATGGTGGTCCGCCTTCGTCGTTTGACGAGCCAGATATAACGGGCCTAAACTATAATCGGCTTGACTCTTGGCAGCGCATCTCCTTTCTTCAGCAAGTCTTTTGGTCGCGATGGAAGGAAGAGTACTTGACGTTGCTCCAGCAGCGCTCCAAGTGGCGCACCCGAAAGCCTGGCGTAGCCGTGGACAGCGTCGTTCTTATTAAGGACGAGAATCTACTCCCAATGAGATGGCCTTTGGGGAGAGTCATGCAGTTGATTCCTGGCAGAGACGGCGTCGCTCGAGTTGCAGAATTGAGGACCGCGTCTGGAGTAATAAGGCGGGCATTAATAGCAGTTGCGATGCCCATAGTGCAACGCACTCTCTCTCTCTTTGCTATCTACTCTCTCTTTGTTCTCTGCCTAAATTAAGCTCGGGCGCTGGATTTCGGCTGTCTGTCCCGACAATTGTCACTTCTTCGTTTTTCAGCAAAGACTCAACTTGTGAATTTGATTTAGCTCTTGATCGGCCCTAGCTGCCAGTATAATAAACAAACTAACAGTATCGGAAAATATTCGGCTATTTATTATTCGCAACAGCTATTGAAAAAGCTACAGATTGGGAATTAAGGCTTTGGTTCGCAAGATATTAGAACTTTTGTAAGGGAGGAAAAACTTAACGTAGCAGTTAGTTGTTTTTGTACGTGGAACAGCAGTTTTTTAACATTTCTTTGTTGTAGCGCCATCTATTAAAATTTCTGCTATGCAGCACTAAGATTGGTTGATTATGAATGCGTACATTTAATATTATTGTAATATTCCGACTTTCAGAAATTGGGTTTTGGCCAGAAAAAGTAAGTAAATTTCCCATAGTGCCCTGTAGCAATGTTTTCCCTACAGTCAAGGCCATCTATTGTGACAATGAACCGTCATTCAACTCACATACGATTACGGCCATCATAGAAAACTACTTTGGCTTCCGATGGACAAGTGGAACGATTTTATAGCACCTTGGTAAAACTTGCTAGATGTCTAAAAATCGATCGATTTTTTTCCCCGAGACTTTATCCTTGTGATTCAAGTGAAGACTGTCTTAAAACGCTAATAACTTCGGTCAAAGGAAAGAACCCGAGGAGCGAGGACTCAATCGACCCCCAGGATAACAGGACGTAGTCTGGAAGGATCCCGGACCAATACAAGGAACACGCTTGAAGAAAAACTATAATCCTACAGAAGTCTTAAAATGTGCGGCTCAACAGATATGAACAGTGTATCGGGCAAAACAATTCGTCAATGTAAACTTACTCGCCTCCTACCAAGAATAACATGAGAGCCGGCCAAACAATTAAACAATAAATAAGTGAACTGGTGCATTTCGTTTTATGTGGATATAACATTCATAAAAACATACATAAATATACACATATGTCAAGAAAGACGACCTTTACTTAGTGTGTATTCTTTTTTTGTTTGTGTGTATTACGTTACTGTTCGGTTTACCAATTATTGGTGCACGAATTTATATGTATTTATAATTTCATGTGTATATATTATAACACCTTGGATCCAACGCGTCGAGATCTCATCGCTCCGAATTAAAGTGGGGTTAGTTTGACGGAACATTGTTCCCGTGCTTTTCTCTATATTTTTATATATGCAAGTTATCCAACCCGTAAACATAGCACTCTATCCCAGTTTATAAACAAATTTTAAATTTCAATCTAGGCGGCATTTCCTTTGTCTTTGTTTTTGTCATTGCCTTTGCCAGCGCTTAGATCCCCGCTAAGATAAACAATCAAACTCCAAAAAAACACAGCTTCCGCTTGGAGACCAAACCATGGTCAACTTATTGCGCTTCAATCCAACTGCATCGGTCAGCATAATTGAATTTCACAATGCAGAGAAATAATTTCAGCATCAAGCTTTTATTCTAAACATAATTAAAAGTTCAAGAAGTTTCCAAAGAAAAGCTTCTGGCCGAGGTTGAATGGATCAGGATTTAGAATCTAACAGTCAGTCTGTTTCGGGATCGGATCGAGAACGATCGAAGATAAAATCAGATAATAGTGTCTTGTAATATTGTTTAAGTGAAAAAGTTTATCACCAATAAATTTATTAAAATATAAAATAAAATATTTTTTTAAATAATTTTTTAACATCAATTTTAATTGGCGCCCAACGTGGGGCGGTGTCATTTAAAAGTTCTAAATAAATATTAATGATAATAAGTTAAATATAAAACGGAACTCGCGCCGCCAACAACCCATATTTTTAGAGGAAAAATTAAAACATCCTCATTAATCCAACGACATCTAACTACTGTGACAGTGATCATGGAAAAACTTAATTGGAAATTAATTAATGCAATAATCCAATAATGAAGTTAAAAAAAAGGTGGACTGAATACTTAATACAAATTACAAGAACACGATACTAAACAGAACTCAACAAAAACCGAACTCTACCAAACCAGAACTCAACAAGAAAAAGAAATGAAACCAAACCAAAAACTATAACCAAAATATTCAAAAAAATATATATAATAAAAAATCAACACCAAGGAGGAAGGAAGAGCAAAGGGCCATCCCCCGCCACAGCTGAATACAAAAAATTTTTTTTTAAGGAAGACCCCAACAGAACTGAAGGAAGAATACAACGGAAAGTATCGTTTTTTTTTTTTTTTTTTGCTTTTTTTATTATTTATTGAATCTTCCCTTTGTGTTAAGAGACTAACAATAAGTGTTCAAATCTTAATCTAACTTAATTAACTTTCACTTAGTGATAGTTTTTTCATTAATACCCTAATAAGTTTATTGCTGGGCTGGGAGGTCGTTGCGGTGCAGCCGGCTTTGACTGCATACTCGGATTAGTTTTCTTGCGAGGGGATTTGTATGGGTGGTCAGCTTTTCGTTATACTTCGTTTTTTTCTCAGCTATTACTTCGATTACTAATTTGATTTTTAGGTCTCTGTGTATGTTTTCGTTCCGAAGGTACCACGGCGCTCCAGTGATGGTTCTCAGAATTCTTGACTGTGCTCGCTGAATAATGTCTATGTTACTTCTGGATGCGTTGCCCCACAGCTCGGAGCCATAAGTCCAGATAGGTTTTAAGACGGAGTTGTATAGAAGAGCTTTGAACTCCAGACTAAGTGGAGAGCGAGCATTTATGAGCCAGTGGAGGTTCCTTGCTTTAAGTTTAAGATGTATCGATTTGGCTTCTATATGTTTGCGCCAAGTGAGCCGCCTGTCCAGGTGAACACCCAGATATGTTACCTCGTCGGCTTGTGGAATGCATATGTTATTCAAGACCAGTGGTGGGCATGTTTGTTTGTTTAAGGTAAAGGTAACCTGCTTGCATTTTTGAACATTTATTGAAATTCTCCAGTCGGCAAGCCATCGTTCTACAGATGTTAAGTGTCGGGATAGGAGTGCCGTGGCTTTTATTGGGCATTTGGAGCGACTGAGTATCGCGGTATCATCAGCGAACGTGGAGGTTGTTAGATTGTAGTCTATGGGGAAATCCGCCGTATACAGGGTGTATAAGATTGGACCCAGTACACTGCCTTGCGGCACTCCAGCTTCGATTGCGCAATCGCGTGAAGTGCTTGTATCGCATCTTATTGCAAACACTCTGTTATATAGGTATGACTTCAGGGGACTTGGGGCAACAGCTTGATTATTTTAAACAAAAGTCCATCGAGCCACACTCTGTCAAATGCCTGCGTGACGTCTAGAAAAATGGCTGTGCAGTATTCTCGATGTTCAAAAGCAGTACGAATTTCTGACGTGATTCGATTGACCTGTTCGATGGTTCCATGTTTTTCTGTAAAGCCAAATTGATGTGTTGGAAGTGTGTTGTTTATTCTAAGATGAGGGTTAATCCGAAGGAGTAGCATTTTTTCAAACAGCTTTGAAAGACATGTTAGTAAGCTTATCGGTCTATATGATGATGGCTGCGTTTTATCTTTTCCTGGCTTTGGAATCATTACTATGGTCGACTTTTTCCATTTTTGAGGGAAGTATCCAAGCTTGGCGATTGCGTTGAACAACAGGCAGATGTGAAGAATAGCACACTTTGGGAGTTCAATGAGCATTCTTGGAGTTATTAGGTCGTAGCCAGGCGATTTTCTTGGGTTCAGTTGCTCTTTGATAACCTTTGCTAGTTCACATGGTCGGAATTCAAAGGGTTCTTGAGGATCTAGATTGGCTGCTATTAAAGGAGGGAGAATAAATGTGTTGGTAGAGGGATTTGGTCGGAATACATTTTGTAAATGGTCAGCGAAAGCACTGGCTCTTTCTTCATCACTTCGAAACCAGGTGCCAGAGGGACTTCGTAGTGGCATAATTGGCGCTATTGGAGTCTTTAGGTTTCTGTGAGCTCTCCAAAGAGGGTACTTAGTGCTGGTGGGAGAGAGTTGCTCGATATATGAACGTTGGCTGTTTTTTTCCTCTTGTTTGAGAGCATTGGTAAGCCTGCGTGTGGCTATCTTAAGCATGTGCTTTGTAATTGGTGATCTATTAGACTGCCAATCCCTTCGTAGGCGTCGTTTATCTAATACCAGCCGCTCGATTTCGCGATTAGTTTTGATGTATTTTGGTTTTGCATACGTCACTGGCGGGGTTGAAGCCTTTGCAGCCGAAACTAAAATGTTTCCAAGAGTTTCCGTTGACTTGTCTATATCCTCCTTTGTAGATAATGCCGTCGTTAGTTCTATGTGTGAACAGACATACTTTTGATACCTTGGCCAGTTTGTTCTAAAATTTGTGAGTCTATACGGTGGGTCGACGATGTGGGGGCGAGTTAGCATATTTAGAAAAACAGGTGAGTGATCTGATGATAAATCTGCTAGTGCTTCGGCGGTGACCATGTTGCGGGGGACATGTTTAGTAATTGCAAAATCGATCAGGTCTGGGATTTTTCTTGGGTCTGCTGGCCAGTATGTAGGCTTACCCGGGGATACATAGTCTAGCTTGTTTTCTGGCTTCGTAAGCGCATTGTACAATTGCTTACCCTTTGGCGTCACAAGTCGAGATCCCCAATGGGTGTGCTTGGCGTTATAGTCACCCGCTGCGATGAACCTGTCACCTAGTGTGTTAAAGAATTCCATGAATTGATCCTCAGAGATTGGAAAGCGCGGTGGGCAGTAGACTGCGGCTAGAGTCGTTGAACCATTGTTGAGTTGTAAGGCTATGGACGTAGATTGTAAGTAGTTTTTGTCAAAATTGTTTAAGTGGTGGTGTTTTATGCGATTTCTGATGAGTATTCCAGTGCCTCCATGAGCTTTACCATCTGGATGATTTGTACCATAGAACAAGTATCCTGGTATATGAAAATTGTTTTTATTTGTGAGGTGCGTTTCTGATAGTAGCATTACGTCGATGTTTTTTTCGTAAATGAACTGTGTGAGCTCTTGTGTATGCCGTGAAACGCCATTTGCGTTCCACAGAGATATCCGTAGGGAAGCCATTATGGGGATTTTGAAGATACAAGTAGTTGAATCAGGATATTTTGGTTTTTCATGAGCTCTTGCAAAGTATTTTGCATGAACGTCATAAAGTCTTTCATGCTTTGCTGTAGGGATAGCATCATAGCTTCGATGCCACTTTGTTGTGTTTGTTGGATGTTTGTCGGTGTATGTTCGGAATGAGCAGTTCTTGTCGGTGGGGCGGGCACTTCTAGTCCGGATTTTAGGGCGCTAGCGAAAGAAATTGTTGGAGTAGTGCTTGGGACAGTTAGGGGTGGTTGAAAAATCGGTTGCGGAGAGTAGAAATTGACTTTGTTGTATGTATGTGCTGTGGCAATACGTTTGTTTAGGCGGCTCTTCAATTCTTTGTACACCACACAGCCTCTGTAGTTTGCAGTATGTTTTTCCCCGCAGTTACTGCATTTCTTCACAGACTTATCGTCCTTGTTTTTGGGGCAGTTTGCGGTAGTATGAGGTTCGCTACAGACAACACATACGGACTTAAGGGTGCAGTATGCCTTGGTGTGGCCGTATTCTTGGCAATTAGTACATTGAACTGGATTGATACGTTTGTGCGGCTCCTCCACGGTGATCCTCCGATGTAGCAAGTACTGTAAATTGTATATTGGGTGCACTTCGTTTTTCTTTAGTGCCTGGAGCTCTGGTTCGAGTTCTATTTTGAATAGTGGCTGCGGAACTTTGTCTTTGTTTAAAATATTAATAGCTGTCTTTGCAGAAAAGTTTTTGGCCTTCAGAGCCTCAATTATCTCAGCTGGTGTCACTGTTGCTTCAATGCCCTTAAGTACTACCTGTAGCCCTTTGCAACTTTTTAATTGGTATGTGTAGTAGTTTTTACCAGCATCATTTAGGTATTTAGTCACTATACGGTGGTCTGCTTCTGTTTGGATCTGTAGTTTTATTTCATGAATATTTCCTTTTTTAAGTGGGATAATGTGGAATTTGCTGTCACCAATCAAAGCAACGAGTTTATTTATAAGTGCATTTGTACTTTGTTCTCGTATGAAAATTGGTGGAGGCCTGGTCTGGAAAGTATCGTGAGCAGAATAAAATAATTTTAAGTCTTTAAACAATTTAATAAAACAAGATCAGGATATACAAAATACTATAAAGTGTAAAAAAGAAAAAAATTTAAAATCTATTTAAACCATTAATATAAGAAAACAATCTGGAAAATTTAATAAAAAGTTTTGAAGATTTAAATTTAACAATGGCAACCGGAGGTTCAGCACCAATACTCTCTGCGGGCGGGATATCCAACGCCAGCAATCTGATGATGGAATTAATTAACCGATTAATAAGTGTACAATTGAGTGAAGTAACCAGAAAAATTGAAGGGATAGAAGGGCATATAATCGCTAGCAAAAATGTAGTGGAAGATTATAAAATCCAAACAATCGACCCAACTATAAAATGTGAAACTACCCTAGAGGTTGTTAAATCTTTACCAAAATTCACGGGAGAAATAACCCAATATGTAGGCTGAAGAGAAGCGGCAGAAACTGCCATGAGTCTATACAAAATTCGAAGCGAACATTATTTTATCGCTTTAACAATTCTACGTAATAAAATCATGGGAGCAGCACATGATGCTCTAACTAACCATGGTACAGTTTTAAACTTTCAAGCAATTCTTTCCAGATTGGATTTTATTTATAACGATAAAAGACCAATCCATATTCTCGAATCAGAATTAAGCATCCTTAGGCAGGGACGTATGACCATTACAGAATTCTACAACGAGGTAAACAAGAAAATGACATTACTGATAAATAAAACCATAATGACATATGGAAAAGACAGCGAAATAAACAAAGAAACAAATAAAACAATTAGGAGCAACGCTCTTAGAATTTTTATTTCTGGATTGAACGGTTCAATCTCAGAAACGCTATTTTCTCTAAACCCACTAGACTTGCCAAATGCTTTGGCAAAGTGTCAAGAATTAGAGTCTAACAACTTTCGAGCCCAATTTGCAAATAGGTATTATGGATTTAGGAATGAAAATAAAGGTCAGGGAAACAACTTAAGATTTAATACAGTTAATTCCAGACAGAATAATAATAATAACAACAATAATAATATTAATTATAATAATAATAATAACAGAATGAATAATAACTGGAATAACAACCTGAATAATAATTGGCCGCAAAACGGGAACTTTGGGCAAAATAATAATTGGAATTCAAATAACAATTCTAAGGTACAACCCCCACCAGAACCAAAGGAAGTCGAAAGTTTCATAAAGTATCAAAATCGTCCGAATAATGATTACTATCGTCCGAGTAATAATTACAATAGGGGGTATAATAATAACAGACAGAATTATAATAATTTTGCACAAAGATATAATTATAATCATAACCAAGCTCAAAAAATTGGACCACAAATCCCATTAAAAAGGGAAGCAACTGGGACAGTAAGTCAACCAGCCCAGAAAGGTATGAGAATAAATAACATTGATGAGGATCATTTTTTAAATCAAGGTCCTACAGAGGAATGCCTCATATAACAAGAATAGACAGAAATCCAAAAAAACAACTAAATATATTAATTGACACAGGAGCCTCTTCTTGCTATATCAAAAAAGGAATTTATAAAAATAAAAAAGAATAACCAATTTACAAGAGAGTATCAACAGTTCATGGATACTCAATTATAAAATATTACCATATACTAACAATATTTGAAGCGAAACATATATTTTATGAAATAGAAGGTTTGGAATCCGACTTATTAATTGGGTACAATCTATTAAGGAAAATTGGAGCTAAAATAGATGTAGAAAAAGGTATTCTTGAATATAATGGAAAAAAGGAAAAACTAGAATGTTATGACAATGAAGAGAAAAACGATTTGTGTTTAATTGGAGAAAATAATACTCTTCCATTAAAAGAATATATTATAAAGAAATACTTTTGCAATCAAATAGAATATAAAACTGAATCAGTTATTGCAGAAAGAAGTAGTTATAGCTGGAGATCTTATAATCTCGAGCACGCAGACGATGTTAATTCCGTCAAATTACAATTGAAAAGTTTGGGATCAAAAAATCCTGAACAAGCCGACGATGTTAATTCCGTCAAATTACAATTGAATAGTTTTGGATTAAAAAATCCTGAACACGCCGACGATGTTATTTCCGTCAAATTACAATCAAAAAGCTTAGGATCAAAAAATCCTGATCACTCCGACGTTGAATTATCCGTCAACAATAAAACTAATAGTTTGGGATCCACAAATCCTGAACAAGTCGGAAAAACTTGTCATGTTTATATGGATGACATAATAATCTTTTAAATACAATTGAACAACATTATACTGATCTAATTCAAATAATTAATATTTTACAACAAGCTAATATGAAAATTTCTTTTGAAAAATCGAAATTCTTTAAATTAGAAACAGCATTTCTTGGTTATATCGTTTCCCACAATGTAATTAAAACGGATCCTGAAAAAATTTCTACAATTATGAAGTATCCGATTCCAAAAAACATAAGAGAACTTCGAAGTTTCCTGGGACTCACTGGATATTACCGAAAATTTGTCCGAAACTATGCAAAAATTGCCAAACCCCTAACCAAATACTTAGGAGGAGATAATGGTAAAATTTCTAGAAGAATGTCTACAAAAATTACAATACAGTTAGCTGTAAAAGCTTTTAACGAACTGTAAAGACCCCGAAAATACACAATTGATACACGCTGAGCTTTTGTTATTGATCTGTTTTATTCGTTCTTCGGTAATACGACTTATCAATCCGGTGGTTCACAATTGACTGACTCTCCCTCTCTCGCTGCCCACTCATCCCGCTCCCGCGTCTGTGACGTCGCTGCTTGTTCCAGTAGCGTCGGTGTTTGGTACAGGTTCCCACATCCCTCCTTTATTTATGAGACGGAGTTTCAGGGGTTTTACCTTCGGAGGAGAGTGTTGAGCAGGTACTTCCGACGGCTGGTCTTCTAGGGCCTCCTGAAACGGTGCTGGAATAGTTTGGAGAGTACCCGACTCGGGCGCTGGTGGGACATATACGTCGCCTGGTATCTTCTTTAAGTGCGCAACGTTCCTCATTAATGTTTTGCCGCCACCTGCTATCTTCACTATGTTTTTATGTCTCTCTAATACCTCGAACTCAGTTGGGTCAAAAGTCGGCGTTAGTTTATTTGGAAAAACTACGATTCGTACCAACACTTTATCGCCAATCTTAATATCGATATTCTTAGCTCCCCTCTTTTTATCTGCTGCTTCCTTCCCTTTTTCTTTTTGGATGATATCTCTATCTCTTTCCGCAAAATCTGTGAACTGTTCATTTAATTCTTCTATTCCTGGTAATTTGTCGCGTATTATCCTATTAAACATTAATTGGGTTGGGGCTATCCCTGTGGTTCCATGGGGAGTCACATTATGCATTAAAACAAACTTTTGTATCTCCTCCTTATAGTTTTTTGAATTTGAGTAGGCAATTTTTAGTCGTTTGACTAAGGATTTATTCACATTTTCTACCTCCCCATTAGCCTGAGGCCAGTATGGTGGGGTTCTTACTTGTTCTATGCCGCATGTCTTACAATATTCTGAGAATTCATCGCTAATATATTGCCGTCCATTGTCGGTACGTAAGTATTTTGGATAGCCCAATCTACAAAATATTTCTTTCATGACTCCAATCAAACTGCTCGATGAGATCGACCGCAAAAACTTAAACTCCATATAGCGAGAAAAATAGTCTATAAAAACTAAGATGAATTCATTGTTAGGCAGGGGTCCCAAGAGATCTGACGCCACCCATATCCACGGACCCGTTGGAAATGGATTTCTGTTCATCGGGGCTGGTCTTATTGACTGGGATACCATAAGGCAGTCTCTGCATGTTTTTACAAATTCTTCTGCATCTCTGTCGATCAGCGGCCACCATACCTTGGATCTTAGGCGGCGTTTCATAGCTGATTCTCCTGGGTGTCCTTCATGTGCCAATTCAAGTACCCGTTTGCGAAGGTTTGTTGGGATCACAATGCGGTTTCCTCTTAGCAGGAGAGGTCCTATGGTCGACAGTTCAAATCGAAATGGATGTAATTTTGTTGATTTTTCTCGTTCCCAAGAGTTATTCTCTAGACTGTGTATTGCATCGACAACTTCTTCGTCTCGCAATGACGATTCAGCGATCTTGGAGATGGTCATTGACTTGGGAATAGCGCTTTCCACTACCCGCAGGATGCTGTACTCCATTCTGTTGGTAGTTGGACTTGATGATGATTGGCAAAGTCGAGACAATATATCAGATATATTTTCTTTTCCGGTTTTATAGATTACTTTAAAACGGTATGATTGAAGGCGTAGTAACCATCTCTCAATACGAGCCGGGGGCTTCGATGTCGGTTTGAAGATAGCCTCTAAGGGCTTATGATCTGTTACCAGCTCGAAGTGTAGACCAGCTAGGTAATAGTAGAATTTCTCTACTGCCCAGGCAAGTGCTAAACTCTCTTTCTCCGTTTGAGAGTAGCGCCTTTCAACCTCAGACAGGGCTTTGCTGGCAAATGATATAATCAACGGATCGCCTTTACCATCAAACTGCAGAAGGACCGATCCAAGACCTACAGGACTTGCGTCCGCTATTAAACGGGTGCGGTTCTTTGGATTAAAATAAGCAAGATTAGGAACATGTGCTAAATGACACTTCAACTTTTGAAAAGTCTTTTCCTCGGTGTTGCCCCATTGAAATATGCTGTCTTTTCGTAATAATAGGCGTAGGGGCTCCGTGTTATCGGCCAAATCAGGAATAAATTTTCCCACATATGTAATGAGGCCGAGAAAACTGCGGGTTTCTTCCTTATTCTTGGGGGCTCTAAAAGACTTAATAACCTCTATCTTCTCGGGGTCAACTTCGATTCCCGAGTCGGACAAAATGTGTCCCAAGAATTTTAGCCTGTTTGTTTTCCAAATGCACTTTTGTTTGTTTAATAAAACATTATTGTCGTTAAAGACTTTGCAAACTGCTTTTACTGTTTCGTCATGTTCGAGTTCGGTGGCACCAAAAATGATCACGTCATCGATGTAATTCATGGCATTAGGGAATGCAGCTAACAGTGTTTCCAGCCGGCGCTGAAAAATCTCAGGAGCCGAATTCACCCCAAACATCAATCTCTTATATCGGAAGAGCCCCTTTGACGTTATAAACGTTGTAATCTCCCTACTAGACTCTTCCAATTCTAATTGGTGATAGCCATCCTTAAGATCAAGGCGGGAGAAGAACTTTGCGTCTTTTAACTTTGTCATAAATGATTCAAAAATAGGTAAAGGGTAGTTCTCTCGCTGAAATGCCTTATTTGCCAATCGCATATCCACGCATAACCGAATGTCTCCATTCTCTTTAAATGCCAGTACAATGGGAGAGATCCAAGAACTTGGACCTAAAACTGGTTCGATTATGTCATGTCCAAGGGCTTCCTCCAGCTTAGCATGAACTTTCTCCTCTAAAGCTACCGGAATTCTTCTTACCGGCTGTTGCACCGCCCTAATCTCGGGATCTATGCATAGTTTTACTTTGACGCCTTTCCACTTTGGGAACGGTGTAGGTTCTTCAACGCGGTTGACATTCAAACCTAGGCGAAGGACATTGAGTTGTATAGCTGTGTCTCGCCCCAACAATGATTGTCGACCATTTTTGATAACGTAAAATGTCGCAATCACTTCAATATCTCTTTCAGCCGAAATGGGTGCCTCAAAAATACGAATTACCTTAAGCAATTGTTCAGAAGCATAGCCTCGAAACTGTTTTTCAGAATGTGATCTGTCATTGAATATTATAGCGCCTTTCTTTTGTAGCAGTTGCCAATCCGAGCTGCTGATGAGATTGAACCTTGATCCTGAGTCAATAACTAGAGGAATTTTCTGGCCTCCCACCCGGCAGTATATAAACTCTTCTTCCTCATCACTATTTTTAAACAGGTTGTGTTCTCCTTTTCCAATTTGAGCTCTGTGTTCTCGCCCTCCACACAACGAACATTCGTCTTACGTTTCTTAACATTTTCAAAATTACACTGAGAATTCCGTCTCTTCAGGGTGGTTCTACACTTTCGGGAAAAATTACCCATTTTTTAACATTTGTTGCATTTTGCTTGCCTTGCTGGGCATGATGAGTCATAACTAGCGTGACCAAAACGTCCGCATCTTGAACATTCCCCTTGTGGTTTTGTCTTCCGAGTAGAAATCTTCCTAATTGCGTCGACATCAGATTTCGACACCATTACCTCAGACTGTTTATTAATCTGCTCTTCCACTTGACATTCTTCAATTATTTCATCTAGAGAATGTTCTTTGGCCAGCAGTTTTTTCTTTAACTCTATAGGGGCCCACGAGTCAATTATTTTATCTTTGAGGCAAATCTCCTCTATCTCGGTTTTAGATACTCCAAATGAGCATTTATACATTTGTTGGCGTAGCCGCAAAACAAATTTTGAAAAATCTTCATTTTCTAACGGAGCCAAGCTGCGAAATAAATGCCTCTCAAATGTAGAGTTTTGTTTAGGGGAAAAGTAGGTGTTCAACTTGTCAATTAAAATCTGAAACACATCTATTCCATCTGCTCCATCGACAATAGCATCTGGCAAGGAAAACGCAACAGTCTGCAATTGCACTCCTCCAATATGTAGAAGTTTATTCCTCTTTTGCCTTGGCGATGTTACGTTCTCGACTTCGAGAAATATATCGAACGCTCGTAACCATTTTTCCCATTCACTTCGCAGAATTGATTTCTCTAGGCCTTCACATAAGAATGGTTTCAAATTGTGCTCAGCCATGTTTTGTTTGCAAACTAAAATGCAAAAGAGAATATATATATATATATAATTACATTTTTCCCTTCTAAGACCAACATTATTTTTCTAGCTTTGGCTTGTATAACTTATATGTACATGTACATATATAATATAAGTTACTCAGCCATTTATAGTTTCTGAATATATCACCGCTTGCCAAGACAATTCTCTTCACGCGCACAGCTTTTTATTTTCAACAGCTTGCAAGGAGAAATTCTCTCTTGCCCGGCTTTTCATTAGTTCAGCTTGTAAAGATAACTTTACGCAGCCTTCCAGCTTGCAGTAATAACACTCTTCTGCACAGCCTCTTTTCTAACAGCTTGTAAAAGAGAATTCTCTCTTACGCGGCCTCTTTTTTTTTTCATCTATACAGCTTGTAAAGTGAACTCTCTTTACGCAGCCTTTTGTCATTAAAGCTTGTCAAGAGATCTCTCTCTCTTGTCTCAGCCTTTCGTAACCGCAGCTTGTCGAGAGATCTCACTCTCTCTTGAATTAGCTTCTATTCCGCCGTTATTTTGATCCTTCGTTTCTTTTCCTTTTTCTTTTGCATGCACTTATTTTATATTGGACTTTAGATTTCAATTTATTCTTCCTCCGACTGTACACTTTTGTGAACACATATATATATATAATTTCTGTTTTCCATATATGTATGTGTATATAGTTGGATTTTAACCACCAACAAGAGTATTTTTACAGGAGTCGTATGCGCTTGCTGTTTGCACTGTTTGCTATTAAATAAATAATAAAACCGAACAACTTTACGCCACTAATAAAAAAGAATTGTTAGCCATAGTTTAGACGAAAACTACAAACAAATCAATAGATTATATTATTGCCCAAATTTACTTACCAAATTAAGGGAATACATAAAAAATTGTACAATTTGCAACGAAAATAAATATAACAGGCATCTAATTAAAATTCCTATTGGGGAAGCTCCTATCCCAACTAAAGAGGGAGAAAATTTACACATCGATATTTATTACGCGCAGAATCTTATTTTCTTAACTTGTATTGACGCATATTCAAAATTCCTAGTAGTAAAAGAAATTCAAAATAAACTAAACATCGAGAATAAAGTAATGGAATTACTTCAACAATTTCCACACGCCAAAGTAATTATGACCGATAATGAACCGAGCTTTACCTGTGCTCAATTTAAATCCTTTGCACAAAGATGTGGTTTAACTCTACATTTCGCAGACCCCAGACATAGTACCTCGAACGGACAAATTGAAAGGGCACATTCGACATTAACAGAATTAGCTCGTTGCATAAAAGAAGAATTTAATCTCATTGACTATTCTGAAATAATTATTAGAGCCGCAAAAGAATTTAATCAGAGTATTCATTCTACAACAAACCAAAAACCTTTTGATATTCTCTATAATAAAATTGAACACAAAAACATTCCAAACATTCTGAAGAACACTCAGGAAAAAATGTTAGAAACACATAATGAAGGCCGTAAAGAAAAAGAATATCATGTAGGACAGGTTGTTTATGAAAAGAAACATGGGGAAAGAAATAAGCTAAAAACAAGATATAAAAAACAGATTGTTAAGGAAAACCTACCTAATAAAATAGTAATCAATAGTAGAAACAGAACTATTCACAAAGACAATATTAAGTTTTAACAAATATTATATTTCTTTTAAATTTACAGACAATGCATTTCTTGTTACTTCTAATACCATTCGTAATGATAGCCACTTCAGAAATAATTGATTACTCCAATCACGAATTTTTCATGTTCAAAGACAAGAAGGATGTTCTTACTTACGAATCCTATAGCGATTTATTCCACGTAACCAATTTAAGTTTTTATAAAGAAATAATCAATGTTGAAACAGAAAACATAAAGAGAGACACTAACAAAAGATCACAATGGGAAATCACATACGACTTAGAAGTTATCGAACTAATTTTATCACAGTTAACATCATCTAGATCCAAAAGGGGAATTAATGAATTAGGCACCGTGTGGAAGTGGTTAGCTGGAACTCCGGATCATGACGACTTCGTCAAAATTCAAAATACAATCAATGACTTAATAGAAAATAATAACAAACAATTTATTATCAATTCCAAATTGTTTAAAGAAATAGAATCTCTTTCTGATGATTTTAAACATGTATTTATGGACCAAGATTTACCATTAAGAAAACATCGCCTAAAACTTTTAACATTTGACTTGCAAAATTTAATCGATACTATCACATTAGCTAAAATTGATGTCTTTAATACTAAAATTTTAAACCATGAAGAAATAAAAGAAATATTAAGTCACGAATTAAGACCAGTAATCATTGCAGACCTAATGGATATCTCTGTGTTCAAAATCGTATTACATAAAGAACTCTTAATAATTTATGTAAAATACCCTATAGTTTATAACAGATGCGAAATATACTATGCTAGAGCGATTTGAAAAGGCGATGGAAAACTAGTAATAAGCAATCAAGTCGCAAAATGCGACAATACATATTATGAAATGTCTACATTTAAGACCGAACTTTTTAACAATTACTGTACTATAAGTAAGGAAAAAACTTGTTTTACCAAATTATAAAATGGAGAAAAATCCACTTGTAAGAAAATAAGGGAAAAAAATAAGGAAATAGATATCATCCAAGATGGTGCCATTTTTATAAATGGTTACAATATTGTTAACAACTCCCACTTAAATGCGTCATTTCTAATAACATTTAACGGAACAACCACAATAAACAACATTTCATATACCAATT
The DNA here is from genome assembly GCF_016746365.2 of Drosophila yakuba. Taxonomy (NCBI): domain Eukaryota; kingdom Metazoa; phylum Arthropoda; class Insecta; order Diptera; family Drosophilidae; genus Drosophila; species Drosophila yakuba. The sequence goes on along the minus strand of NW_025048825.1, from coordinate 252,812 downwards.
TAGAAAGTAAAATTCTTGAATACATAACCACAAACCATTTTACAGATTATGAAATATCCGATTACATATTGTCCAATAACTCGGAACTCTCTCTAGATAATATAAACATTTTAAATCCCTTCATTAAAATAAGTAATACCAAGATATCACTTTCTTTTATATTATTAATTTTATTCATTTTGTATTTGATTACTACATTAATAGTAAAATTCAGATATTTTTTATTTGTAACCAAACAAAAACGGCCAGAACTAGAAAAACCAAATAATGAGGAAGTATTTTTAACAGAATTAAATGAACGTTTAAACAAAATTCGTAACGAAGCGGGACGCGTCATTTTAGAAGGGGGAGAGTTATCCAACCCGTAAATATAGCACTCTATCCCAGTTTATAAACAAATTTTAAATTTCAATCTAGGCGGCATTTCCTTTGTCTTTGTTTTTGTCATTGCCTTTGCCAGCGCTTAGCTCCCCGCTAAGATAAACAATCAAACTCCAAAAAAACACAGCTCCCGCTTGGAGACCATGGTCAACTTATTGCGCTTCAATCAAACTGCATCGGTCAGCACAATTGAATTTCACAATGCAGAGAAATAATTTCAGCATCAAGCTTTTATTCTAAACATAATTGAAAGTTCAAGAAGTTTCCAAAGAAAAGCTTCTGGCCGAGGTTGAATGGATCAGGATTTAGAATCTAACAGTCAGTCTGTTTCGGGATCGGATCGAGAACGATCGAAGATAAAATCAGATAATAGTGTCTTGTAATATTGTTTAAGTGAAAAAGTTTATCACCAATAAATTTATTAAAATATAAAAATAAAATATTTTTTTAAATAATTTTTTAACATCAATTTTAATTTGCATATATCCTCGTGCCAATTTTATTGTTAGCCTCTTTCAGGAAATATATTTTATTGATAAAAACTAAATGTTCAATGTTCAATATTGCTTAAATAACAATTATTTTTCAGTGGCGAGTATCCGCCTTGTTTTTGATATGCAAGGACAAGAGCCCTTAGAGCGACGTTTGTAGTCGTGAATAGCGAACAATTTTTGTTGACATCGCTCATTTCCGTGACATGCTCGATTCACTGGGCGTTCACCACAGAGTAGCTAGGAGCCTAGACTTCTTCTCTAAGGTTGGGCGCTGGGACACCTGATGCTGAAGACCTATGAGAGAATTATCTTCATAAAAGAGCGGAGACTAAATGCAAACAATAAACAAGTTGTTATCAACTCTAAAACCCAAAATCAAATTTATGAACACCCTAAAACCGTCAATCAAATTTTGTGTGCCACTTGTGTGAGATGTTATTAGCTCGTAATCGAATAAATATTATGGAATTGCACAACCTTGCTTGCTATAGCTCCTGCCAAAATTAACGTAGTTAATTTAAATTTCTTGAACCATGCATTTGGAAACCATGTATTTGGAAATGTTTGAATCGAGGAGCCCACCGATACTCCTATCAAGGATATTTCGTCCGTTGAATCCGTGAAGGTTTTACAACCCCCCAACATTTTACACTTTTGTATTAAATTCTCAAAGTTAAGATAGCTGTAATAAGGCTACCATCCTTCCCGTGGCCCACAATGATACGATGTTGAGGCTAGTAGATAATATAAACGTAGAATGTGAAGGAAAGGTCCACACGATTAAGAACTGCTTTGTAGCGCCGGGAGCAACATTTTGCCAGCTATCCACAATGGGCACGTGCGGTCAAGAACTTCCTGTAGGTGAGACAGCACACTGCGACACGCAACAAAGCGACCTGCATCACTAACCTCTACGAAGGAATCATCGTCCTAAAGGAAAGACCGGAACAACGGTTCCGTCGTTCAATTAATATGAACCTGAAGCTCCACAATTCATCGCATCTGAAAAACATCACATTATCATTACCAAACCAGCAGAGCCAGCTGCTTCGATTGCACAGCCGACGCTCTCCCAATTCTCTCGCCCGCCATCTTTCTCCTAAAAAGTAGTAAAAAGCAATGTTAATGTGACTAATCCAGGTGGTTAATATGGGGCGATATTTTAAAGAAAATCATCAAATTTAATTTCAGCCGACTGCAAAGCTGACGCTCACAGATGGCGATCGCTTAGGTATCTTAAGAATCTTTAAATTTGTGACATGCAAACCCAAATTATATGGGGACGAGCAAAAGGAAAATAACAATAAAAGAACGAAAAAGATTAACGGATTCCTCTTCTAAAAGGCACGCTCCCTTTTTTCGCGGAGTTTTTTCCGAATACATTTTTGTAAGAAGCAGATGCGATTTATATGGAGTGCCAGTTTCTAAGAAAATTATAAGTAAATTAAATAAAATTTATAATTATATTCGAATTTAATTAATGAATTATTCCAGGTAATGGATTCAACAAATACAACTCATAGAAGTGATCATTTGAGGTAAATTGTTTTAAGATAAAAACTTCTTTTAGCTTCAAAGCGAACGGTCGTGTTTTTTTTTCTGCGCTCCGAATTTATTTTTGTTTTGCTAAATCCAGCGGTGGAATTTAACAAATTCTTTAATAATTCAATTTCGTAATCCGTACTAGTTAAAGTTCCGCTCGCTTCGCGAGTGAATCTGTGAATTTGTGAATTATTTTTATAAATTATTTCAATCTGTTCTTTTTCTGTCTTTGCGGTTTGTATTCTCTCTCTTCTGTGCGTTGTCCGTAGTGCTGTTTGGTGTTGTTTTTGTACTTAACTGCACGGTGCACTCGCTCTCTCGCTTTCCCAAACAAAATCCTAAAGTGCAGACTGCGCTCTTGCGGTACATTTTCGATTTTGTCTTTTGGCACAGTGCTCAGAAACCAATTAGATATGGAAAACAATGTTGTCCGCTTCCAAAACAAATGCCGTCAGGTAATTAAGTCTGAGCAGTCAAAAGTGTCCTGTTGGCTATAGAATGGTGCACATTCCACAGACCCAAATGCACTGTTCCACTAAAGAAACAAAATTTCGTTTCTCGGCTTTCCCCTGATCATCTGATGTATTGTCTTATATACAAGACAAAACAAAAGCCGACAACATAAAAGTGGAAAAATTAAACTTTTCTTACGCTAGAGACATCTAATCTTTCAAGATTACTGTCCCTAATGAGCTATTCTTGAGCATATGTTCCGGTGATTTTTGGCCGGCTAGTATGGTTGTGAAAGAGTTCGAAGCTAAGATTAAAAGTAGAAAAAAGGGCCCATGGGAAATAAACTGCCCTCACGTGACCAGATCACTGTCCCAGCCCCACTACTACTTCTACTTCTTTATCTTAAAAAAACTAAATTCTAGTCTCTCTATCTATTATCAAAATGTAAGAGACTTGTGTAGTAAGCTAACTAATTTGTATTCAGATAGTCTTTTCTTTGCATCCCATATTATTATGTTTCCCAGGTATGTACACAGTATACAGGCATGATCGGAAAATTGAGCGGTGATTAAGCGCTAGAAATTTTTATTGATTGATGATTTACCGCTTAAAAGTCGGTGAATGTAACTGCAGGGTAGTGACTTATTCATTCTTCATTTGAAAACTTAAACAGATCTTTTGAAAAGCTTTATTCTTAGCGATGACATGATTTCCTATGACATGCCAATGTTAAAATCATCGCTTCCTTTCACAGAAACTGAGCGGTGATTTTTATTGAATGATGATTTACTGCCACAGCCACAGGAAAGAAATAGCAGGGCCGAAAATGGCCAGGGAAAAAACTCTCATTTCTATAAAAAACAAAATAGGCCTCAACATAAAAATTCTGCCCATAACAATAACAACTACCGCAGTCAGTCACCTGAGCCTATGGCACAACATAGGCAACCGACATCCTTCGGAAGCAGTCAACCTACAAATGCCAAGGCCGAGAGTATTTGGGGCCATAAAAGATTTGGTTTCACACGCATAACAGGTAAAAGGCGTCGGAGGCAAAATACCATGCAACAGGCTGACGATAAAAATGTCAGCCGATACGAAAGCGCGGCCGCAGCGGCTGTGACCGAAATAGGCGACGAAAATGACTATAATGATCAGATAAACTTTTTAGGGAGTGCTTAAAGGAGCTTAAAAATGTAGAGCCGGTCGATTTCCCTTTCACAGTTAGTTCCATTCATGGTTCCATTCATATTTAATGAAAATTTTTGGGAAATCATCTGCGACAATGTAAATTTTAATAATGTAAATGACATCGCTGTACTGGAATCTGTAAAAGATGAATTTCAAAACATGATCACAAACAGATCCAAGGCATTTTCAGCTTATAACCATTTAACACTTTTGTTGTTGCCACAATTTGCTCAAGCGATAATAAGCCGGTATACTCCAAGCTGTACCCGCATCCCATGGGTGTGTCTCAGTTTGTGAAGGAAGAAATCACAGATTTATTGCAGAAAGGCATTATTAGAATTCAAGGTCGACGTACATAGGATGTGGACAAAAAAGAACATGATGATCTGGGGAGTACAAATAATAGTTTGGTTATAGGCTTTAGGAAACTTAACGAAAAAACCATCGCTAACAAGTACCTATTGCCAAATATTCCCATGATACTGGTAAATTTAAAGTCCGGCTATATACTTGGCCAAGAAAGTATGTGCTTTAGCGATTACCGTTCGGTTTAAAGAATGCGGGAGGCATCTTCCAAAGAGCGATCGACGACGTCTTTCGAGAACAAATTGGCACATCATGCTACGTTTACGTAGGTGACGTCATTATTTTTTCTGAAAATGAAAATGATCATGTTAGTCATAAGGATTGGGTTTTGAAAAGCCTGTGTTATGCCAACATGAAGGTGTCCAACGAAAAAAATCACTCTTTTAAGCAAAGTTGAATATCTGGGATTTATTGTTACCAATGGGGGTGCAGAAACCGACCCAGAAAAAGTAGTAGCAAAATAGCTCCCGCTATTTCCCTTTTGCGCACGGCTCGCTCGGGGACAAGGTCCAACTCAAGTCCCGTTAGTTCACGGGGTGTCCTCTTTGTGCTTGTCCAAAGTCCACACCGTTCGACCTCTGTGCCCTTGGCCGGTTCGAGTCCAAGGTCCAGCGTGGTACCCTAACTTCACGGTTTCTCCGCTTTGCCGGAGTCCAGGTACATTATTTACAGTTTGACCTGACCGCCCTTGACTCCTTTCGTATTCCAGCCGTCTTCGCTGTTGCTAGGCCGATCTCCTGCACCCGCATTTGTGGGGAGTTTTAAGACTCCTCACATCTCCCCCTTTCTTCGGAAGTTTTCAAAAAGATGTTGTTTCTGGCGGTCCTTCGCTTCGGTGTCTTCTCGCATAGGCAGCTTCCTCGTTTCTTCTCTCGTCAACCCCGCGCCCTTCGTTCTCAGCCTGGCAGTCTCAGTCTATTAGACAACGTCGTTCAGCATCTTGACTCGGCATCTCGAATATCCTTGCGCCTTTCTGATCGCATCCTTGGCGTCTCAGCCTAGTTGACCCTGTCTTTTATCATCTCGACGTGGCATCTTGATCCTCAAAATCCATTGCTCCTCCAAGCTCTGTCCCGCCTTCTTGTCTCCTTTCCCTCTGGCAACTCCACTGATACTCACCACGATCGAGTTATCGATGTTGGCGACTGGCGTTGCCACTTCCTGTTCCTACCGATATTTCCACGTCGTGCGGATTGCATTTACTTATCCTCTCTTCTGATTTTCAGCTCCACCAACATGATGTATGCCCCTTCATTCTCCGGAGTTGCTGGCCCTGGACCCGAGCGCCCTCGGGTAGCAAGTGCCCCATCTCGTTTCCGCGCCCGCAGCAGCCTCCCGTCGAATTGGCGGTCCACGTGCATGTCCCCGCGTCACCCCTCGTGTCCGCTTCTGGCTGCTGCGGATGATTTCGCACCCTTTTTTTTACGTGCTGTGCAGGGCCCAACACCCTCCCCAGACCCACTCAAAACGGCAGAACAGCTGGCCGCCCAGCACGAGCAACTTGGCCCAGCGGTCCTTGTGGCATCTGCACGCCTGCAGCTTGGCCTCCTCGATCACCCGGGGTGGCCACTCCTCGCGTATCAGCTCCCTCCAAGGCTTCTCGTTTAGCGACTCCTGCCGCGCCCACCTCCTCCCACACGCGGGCCTCCGGCGTGTCCTCCGCTTACGCTGGTGCGGGGCACGTCCACGTGGTGCCACCATCGGTCGCCCATGCCGATCGTGCGCAACGTCTTGGCGGCGACTGCCTTCCGCTCCTCCACCATCCACTCGAACCGTCGCAGAGTGGCGTTTCGCGCGTCCGCGAACTCGCGCAGATTCTCCGGGTCCCACGTCGGCATCGCGTCCCCGAGGCGGATTCGGCCGTACCCCTGCGTCGCTTGCTGTACGCTGCGATACACTATCCTGGGCCCCGCCACCCGGATGGGGATCGCGACACCAAGGGTGACGCCAGAAGCTGGAGATAGGAATCGGAATCCCTACTCCATATCGCTCCGGGCTGTTCCCCAGTGCCGGTCTCCCGCTCCTCCCGATTGGTACTCGTTGCGCGTGCTGTAGCCATTCTGTCGACTGGATTTTAAAAGACGGACTCTAGCCATCCACGCCGCGACGAAACCTCGGTTTTCCTGTTGCTCCTTGTGTCGTTATTTGCCGGGCCTGTACCGGTAACGGGATTTTCCTTCGTGTACCTGCCTCCCACGGAATTCGCAACTGTATGCGTTAGCGGATTTTGCGGTTGCGTAGGGAAGCTATGCACTCGCGCTCCAACGGGCCTGTGTGTGTGTGTTTGAGTGACTTTGTGCTTTCGATACCCCGTATCGTGTTCCCCACTTTTTCACTTTTGTTTTTGTTTTTTCCGCACTCGGTATCCTCTGGCCCGCCAGCGCACGCGCTTTCCGGCTTCAAGTCGCTAATATGAGTTTCGTCTGGTGACGTGAATTCCTTTATCCTGAACGACCCGTCGAGCCTTGGTGCCAATTTCGCCGCGAAGCTTTCGGCTGCCCTCGACAGGTGATGGAGTATACGGAGCCGTGAGCTGGTGGCGCACATACAGCTCCTCCAAAAACCTGAATTGGACTCCGTTGTCCGTGATCATGACCTTTGGCACCCCGTATCTGGCTATTATTCGCTCTCACATAGCCTTTCGTAGAGTCTCGGTGGTTGCTCTACGCATCGGGACGATCTCGTCCATTTGGAGAACCTGTCCACCAGGACCAGTAGCATCGAATTTCCGTGCTTCGACCTAGGCAAGGGGCCCATGGTTCTTCTGGCACCTGGGTCAGCATTTCCAGCTGGTTGCAACTGGTTAGGCTTGTACTTCATACAACTTTCGCAGCTCCGCACGTACCTTCTTATGTCCCGGTGCACTCCTGGCCAGATGTACCTGGCTGCCACCCATGCGATCGTCTTCCGACTTCCGAGGTGTCCTGCCATCGGCATGTCGTGGTTCTCAGCCATGACGCGCTGCCTCTCCCTGGTCGGTATACACAGGTTCCATGACACCAAATCCTCATTCCCTTCCCGGTGCGGAATATCCCTGTACAACTGGTGGCCTTCTCTAGGTAATCTGGGAATTTTTGGGGATCCTGTTCACCTATCTCCGCATCTCTTCTGTCCACCTGCATCCTTTTTGCTCGTCCGGGTGCCCTTTTTCCGCAACCTGTCGCCCTCTCCACGATTGCCGCTCACAGCTTCTCGCGTGGACTGCTTCGAACCGCCTGTCCCACTGGTATCGTTACGCTCAGATTCGCGCACTCCATCCAACATGCGCGGAGCTGGAATGCTGTTCTCCCTTATTCTTTCCAGGGTCGCTTTCTGGGACATCCCCAAGGGCCGCATTAGGGTCTGCATTTCCACCATGTAGTCCTGCCGCTGCTTCCTCTGCCTGACCTGGTCTGCCAGTTTCGTCATGAAGCCCCTGGGCCTGGATGGCTCTGCGGGCTCTTGTTTTTGCATAACAATAAAAAACAAGGCTGATAATCGCCGCTGAAAAGTAATTTTTATTTAAGACAATATCAAACACAAAAAAATATTTAACTTCTATTAATGAAATACATTGCTTGGAAGAGGCTAACAATAGAATAATTTTCTTTAAACTTTACACAAAAATACTTATATTTACTAATGGTGTAAAAATAAAATGCGCACGAGAATACATGTATATATATATGAATATAGAGATAACTCGGGAACACGGTTCCGTCAAACTTACCCCACTTTAATCCAGAGCGATGAAATCTCGACGCGTTGGATCCTGGCTGTTGCTATATATACATATAGTGATAGAGTTATACATACATATACCTTCGTGCACCAAATAATTGTAGCCGAACAATAATAAGATATACACAAACACAAAATAAAAAAAAACACTAAGTGGAGTATGCATATGTCGGAGAAGGAAATGTTATTTTGAAATGAGCGCCTTATCGATGGTTAACTTGCTTACGATACTAATCGATAGGACGGTTTGTATTTGGTTGTGAGATCTTGACATACAAAAAGATCGAGTGTGGCCCTGGTTTAGCGTGGTTGTGGCTCTTAGGAAAAAAGTTGGGAAGAAACACACAAGCAGCGGAAGAACAATTGAAAAATCTATCAAGGGACTCGCTACACAATCATAAAACAACTTTTAGCGCTCCGACACATATACATAAATAAATGAATGAGTTGGTTTTCTTTTCTTTTGTTGCACGCTCTCAGATTACTTAAAGTGAGCACTTGTTAGGAAACTCTACGCTGTTGCTTGTTTTCGCTGATATTCACATTAACGGCAATGCACCGGTTCACTTGTTCTTTATTTAATGGTTTTGCCGTTAGTATTTTTAGTTATGCACTTTGTGGGAAACCGGTTGCAATCCTACCCAGGGTATGGTGATGGTCCCTCCTCCGCTGTACGGATCTCTTGTACATTTTCACTAGTTTTAACAGAGACAGGAAGACTAGTAAAGCAGCGATGAATTCCAGGGTATGCTGCACACCTTCTATTTCCTGCTTGTGGTCGACAACCTCCACGGTGTTGATCACATTTGCTGTATTGTCGGAGGGTTTAGACTTCTTGCCGCTCATCCTGAGAGTTTTGTGGAACTATGGTCTTCCTTCAAAGTGGGTTCCTTGTTAGTTCTGTTATTCTAAGGTTTGATAGGGTCCTTGCTCGTGGACATTTTTTTTCCTCGACTGTAGTTATCCTTGAGTCTTACAGGCTATAGACTGACCGATAAATGCCCGGGTATTTGAAGTACCGATAATTACCCGGGTATTGACTACGGGTGGTTTCCCGGGTACTGACTGACTTTCATCTGTGGGCTACGGTCTTTTTATACCGGCATAGAGCTTTTTCTGATCTATAGGTTTTCTATGCCAAGTTTTCCCACCTAGGAATCATATTTCTAATTTTCCCCTATTTTGGGGAGTCAATACCCCTTCGGTGAAGTGTGCCCGAAACTGGTGTTGATTTTCATTACTTTCTGCAATCTATTGCGGCCGCTGACCGGGTCATCGGAGGCTCGTTTATTGTCGACTTGCATTTTCTTTGTGGCAATGCAACTGAGTCAACGCGATAGTACCCCTTCCCCTGATTTTAGATTCTGGTTTTGAATCTTCAAAGTCTTACGATCTCACGAAAAGGGTGCACGCAACAGGCTCGAAGTGATCGATGCGGTTACGCATGGAATGACTTCGCAAAAGAAACCCGTACGCCATTTTCTTTTATTTCTTTTATTTCTGTTGCTTTTTTTTTAGTAGATTTTCTTTTCATGTTCTCATTATGCGCCCATAAGCGTGTGTCTGCGACCCACGACACTGCTGACCGCGCTAGCCGGGCTGTTATGTAAAGATAGATGTTATCGGTTGTGATCTGTTTTTTTTTCTTCAAGAATGCTTCTGCTACTTTTCAAATAAAAATCGTACTAGCAACTCGTTGTTCTAGGTTCTTATGTGATCGGTAATTCTGCTTGAGCTTAAGGTATGACGAATTTCCCGGTTTATCGTCCTTATCGGACTTCTGGCAAAAACGGCAAGTGGACTCATGGAATCGAGACGTACATGGATTCTTGTTTCCGGGGTGTTGGCGGTAGCAATCCACTCCGTATCCACACGTATTGCAAATCATATCGTGCAAAGAGTTCTGCACGTTCCACTTATCTAGCCGAACACCCTTTTGTGGTGGCGCTTGAAACGTTAGACCACGATCTTACTCGGGGTGAAGTATGTGTCTGGTCTCTGCTGCTACGCATTGTTCATTTTTGAAGCTCCAGTGTGACAATCGAAATTTTTTATAACAACATAGTCTCCTTTTGCTATTCTTGTTCGACTCATTATAATTTTATAATTGAATTTCCCTTTCTCGAGCATTTTCCCTGATACTTTCAATAGTTCTTCTTTCCTTTTGTCCTTCGTCTAACTTTTCTCTAAGGCAGTCAACCAAACTACCTCTTTGGCCGACTCCAAATAGCATTACACTTGGATGTTCACTAATCATTCTATGAACTGTATTATTTATCGCAAACTCAATTTCTCCTAGTATTTTTTCAAAACCCCAACTCTGTTCTGAACTTAGTAATTTTGCAAGCATTGAGCCTATACTACGATTTATTCGCTCTACCTGGCCATTCGCCTCGGACGAACCTGTCGCTATTAGTGTATGAGCTACGTTACGAGTCTTAAGAAAGTTTAAAAATTTTGAGGAAGTAAAACAGGAACTTCGATCTGACACTATACATTTGGGGGTGCTATATGATCTACACTAATTTTCCAGCGCTGCTATCGCTTCAGTTGGCTTTGTGGTTTTTGTAGAATATAAACTTACGAACTTTGTACAGCTATCAACAATTACTGAAATATGCCTCGATTTCTTCTCTTTTGTATTAACTGGTCCTAAATGATCAATATGTATCTGTTCAAAAGGTTTTGTTGGCTGCAATGCATTCTAAGCAACTTTTAATATGTTGTCCTATTTTTTGTTTCAAATTAGGAAACCAATACGTCTTTAGAATCACCTCAAGAACTTTGTCGACACCAACGTGTCCCAGGCCATTGTGGTACTTGAAAAGTACATGCGTTTCCATATCCATTGCGCATCTCATACAGTTTGTGTTCGTTCTTTTCTAATAGTTTTTTTTAGGTTTACTATACTCTCATCCTTATTTTGACATATGACCAAATTTTCTTCGAACGAATTCGAATCTACTACCATAATGTTTGTACATCTGCTGAGGGCATCCACGTGTTGCATGCTAATACCTGATCTATTTTCCAGTTTATAATCATAGTTCGCTAGCTCTAGAATCCATCGCGCAATTCTAGGGTTTATTTCTTTTTTGCAATCCGTAACAATTTTAAAACTTTTACCGTGCAGATATACCCTAAGATAACGTTTCCAACTCGAAACTGTGATACCTCGACTCAGCATCCGTCGTACGCTTGGAGAAATAAATTACAGGGTGAAATTGCCCATCCCTTTTCTTTTGCAATTAAATTTGATCCGAAACCAATCGAACTCGCGTCGCAATGTAATTCGGTTTCATCTGTTGGGTTATACAAATCAAGTATTGGGGAGTCTATTAACTTTTTCTTTAGAACTTCAAACGTCTTTAACTCTATTTCCCCAAACTGAAAATTTGTCGTCTTCCTCGTGACATCGTATAAAGGTTTTGCCACGATGGAAAAGTATTTAATAAACCTGCGAAAATAGGAGCAAAGTCCTAGAAAACTTTGTACCTCACTCGTTTTTTCTTGCCTGTCATTTGATCTAACAGGTCATCTATTAGAGGAATTTGATAACTGTCTTTCGCTGTTAATTTATTTAATTTTCTAAAGTCAATACGCATTCTAATTTCGCCAGGCGTTATTTTTACTAAAACAATTGGTGACACAAACTCAGATTCACTTGGTCTAATATACCCCTGTGTAATATATTCATCCAAAATTCTTTCCAAATCGTTCTTTTCAGCATAGGAAAGGCTACTGGGACTACAACTTAACGGTCAAACGTCACTAATCGTAATTTTCTTTTCGCACTTTGTTTCTAGTATCGTTGGTCGAACAGCTTTGACATATAATTTCTGAAACAAATTCTCAAAACGAATTTTTTAATTAATAAAACATAGCTCGCAAATAACAGTTGACCGTTTCTTGCAGTCACCAAATAATTGTTTTTTGCGCACCACTTGCGCAAAAAATCTGACAAGAACCGTTCACCAGTGTCTCTTGAACGAATGGTCTGTGCTCAACCAAAAACCAATTTTATGTTTCCCTTTTGCTCTGCTCTTTTGCATTTGCATTTGTGTATGCACATATATGCGAATTATCAGTCAACTTGAAAGTCACACGTGCTTGTGGACTCGGTGCGTTTGGAGTGTTTTAATTTTTGTGCCAAAAATGGGTCGCGAACAAAACAAAAAAGTGCTTTTTTTTCAAATTAAACCCAGCACTGAAGACAAAAGACCGTTTACGATGAGTCTTTCGTTTTCTCGCTCTTCTGCTGACCCTCATCGAGCGAGCGTTCAGTTGGCTCGCTCTCTCTGAGTTGTTGTTGAGTGAGCATAACAAGAACCACGCGACTGAGAACTGTTGACCGAAAACCAAAACAAAGAGAAACGAAAAGTTCTGTTCAGAGCGAGAGCACACGTGCATCGTCTTTTTCGGTTGTGTTCGAGTGCAGACCGCAAAACGAAAGACGGTTGACAGTTATTTGCGAGCTATGCTATAAAATCATCTTCATCATCTAACCTATCCATATCATTCGATTTAGTCATATATTGCTGTCCCGGGCTACTGTCCCGGATCGAACATTGTAATCGATAGTTAGTATTTTTATTTATCTTTGTATTGTGAACTAGTTCAAAAATGTTAGGATTATTAGCCAAAATGTGTGCGGGCACACTGATTGTCGCCATCGTAAGTTTCCATCAAGCCGCGAAAACTTTGCATTTTTCATTATCGCGCGAAAACTTGGAGGACACACTGCGGTGAGCTAGGAATAAGTTAACTCCAAATGTAATAACCCTTAATCCTAACAGAATAATACGAGCCTACATTCACGGAATAGGTCTGCCCCTTTCTTTCGGGATCCATGGAGGAGTAGCCGTGCCTAGCTGAACAGAGGCGCTGGCACCCCTACACCGGATCAGCAGCCAGCGCATAGTGGATCGAGAACCTGGCCGCGGGCTACGACATCGGCCATTGGCACCCCGACCAATGCCAGCTTCCCAGATTGGAAGTACTGCCGACAGCTGCACCAGAGGGGAACCAGTCCCTCACGTTGGATCTCATGGCGAGGATCGCAGCGTGAAGGAAGGAGCTGGAGAGATCGAGAGTCACCAATTGCGCGCTAAGCGCCACTGTGTGCAACAATTACTGGGCAGTCAGCCTATGGATTCCTGCAACAGGGCTTGAGAGTCCACAACGTGTCAACAGCATCGCCACTTGTCGGATCCTACGCCTCTCTGACGCCGAATGGATTGCATGGAGCAAGGAAGCTTCCGGACATGCCTGCATTTGGAGGGCAGCCTGAGGAGTGGCCGATCTTCAGTTGTGTGTTCGTGGAGACGACCCGAGCGTACAACTGCACGGACCTGGAGAACAACCAGAGGTTGTTGAAGGCTCTGAAGCTCGTGAGACAGTGAAGGCTCAAACGCAGACAGCTCATCAGCGTCCGAGAGGTGCAGCCGATTTCGGAGTACATCCTGGCGAAGAGCAACCTGGCAGCCCTTTTGCAGTCAGCGAAGGCGGAGCAGCAACTCGGGAACCCAACTCTCATGGCCAAGCTTCCCACAAGCAAACGAATGTAGTGGGCCAGGCATGCCGCAACGATCGTGCCCTTTCTCGCTGTAGTCCGAGTCTGAGTCTGCCGATGCAGACATTAAGTCGAAAGGATGTCCACTGCGTGTAGAGAGATGCGCGTCTTACAGCAACGCGGTGCCAAAGTTGCTCATCGGTCTGGATCATGGACATCTCGGATAGCCACTTAGAACGAGGTGGTTCTCTAGAGAGGGACCACAGGTCGCAGCCAGCGACGATGTTCGGGCCCAAAGGATCCTCAAAGACACCACGGTGAAAGTGGGGCGTCGCTACTAGACAGGATTGCTCTGAAAGGACGACCACGTTGTACTGCCCAGAGCTACGAAATGGCGTACAAGAGGCTGGTCAACGTTAAGAGGAAATTGAAGCGCAACAAGCCGTTAGCGCAAGAATATGACCGGATCATCAAGGATTACGTACTTAAAGGATATGCGAGGAAGTTGCAGCCGGATGAGGTCGCGGTAAGGAGCCATCGACTTTGGTATTACACACTTTGGTGTCGAAAACCCTAACAAGCCTGGCAAGGTGCGGCTTGTGTTCGATGCACAGCCAATTTTGAAGGAACATCGTTGAATTCGGCGCTGGACAAAGGGCCTCAGCACTATAAGCCTTTGCCTCTTCCACTTCAGAGAGGAGCAGTCGGAGTCTGCGGTGACATTAAGGAGATGTTCCACCAAGTTCTGATCCGACCCGAGGATAGATATTCCCAACGATTCCTCTGGAGAGATGGCGACGACGAGAGAGATCCAGACGTCTACGAGATGGACATAATGACCTTTGGAACAGCATGCTCGTCGAGTGCTGCACATTACGTCAAGACTGTGAATGCCCTGAAGTTTCGGGATTCGGATCCGAGAGCAGTCAAGGCCATCACCGACTACCACTATGTCGATGATTATGTGGACAGTTTCGCTACAGAGAGCGAGGCTATCAGCGTATTTACCCTTGTGAAAGAGATACACGCGTATGCTGGATTCGAGTTGTGCCAGTTTTCATCCAGCTCGCCCACCGTGGATACGGCTTTAGGACCTGGACGAGTCAAGAGCGTCGGATGGGGTGAGGCTGAGCAGAAGATCCTCGGAATGCGTTGGCCAGTAGCAACGGATGACTTCAGGTTTAACGTGGAGTATCATCAAGTGCCAAGCAGCGTCCTGAGTCTCCACTCAGGTCGAGTCCCGACGAAAAGGGAATATTTGAGCCTGGTGATGTCGACGTTTGATCCCCTGGGATTCCTGTGCTGCCTCATAATTCATTACAGCGCAGCTGCTGCTGCGGGAGATCTGGAGGCAAAAGATCCAGTGGGACGAACCACTACCGAAGGCCTTTGCGACTTGGCGTAGAGAGATGGACGCCGTGGGACATTTTCGATGTCCTCGCCCCTACTTTGAACCTGGAGTAGTCCAGACCATAGAGCTGCACGTCTTTGTGGATGCTAGTCAGGCAGCATTTGCAGCGGTGGCCTAGTGGAGGGGCACCTTTGAGGACGACAGAGCCTCGTGTGCGCAAAAACGAAGTGTGCGCCCATGAGAACCATGTCGATCCCACGGCTGGAACTACAGGTAGCAGTTCTTGGAACCAGGCTCATGAACACGATCAAGGAGGAGCACAGTGTGGTCATCTCGGACCTAGTGCTATGGACGGACTCGAAGACGGTGCTGAGGTGGATCGGCAGCACGCACCGCCGTTATAAGCAGTTTGTTGGCAACCGAGTGGCGGAGATTCTGGATTCGTCGAAGGTTTCTCAGTGGAGATGGGTGCCTACAGCCGACAATGCTGCGGATGATGCGACGCGGTCTCAGAGAGAAGTCGACCTTAGCCAGGAATCAAGGTGGCTGAGGACCTGCTTTTTTGAGGCAGCCAGCAGCCAGCTGGCCGGAGCCTGAGCAAGGAACTGAACGCGTTCCAGATGTGCCGGATGAAGAAGAGATGACCAGTGAGCTTGCGTTAGTTGCGGCAAACGATTTCGTACTCCCGTTTCAGAAATTCTCGAGCTTCAATCGCCTGGTGAGGACCACAGCCTGGGTCTTACGGTTTGCGCGCCGGTGCCGAAACAGAAAGGCGATCTCGAGGAATACGGCCTTACTGCAGCAGAATGTGAGGTCGTGGAGAACCTGTTGGTCAGACAGGCACAACTGGAGTCGTTCCCCGACGAGATAAGGTCGGCAAAAGCTGGAAGGGTTGGTGCCCTACTTGGACGATCATGACATTTTGCAAGCCTACGGCAGAATTGATGCCGCACTGTGCATGCCGTACAGTGCGAGGAGGCCCATCATACTGTCACACAGGCACAGTCTGACGGATCTGACTGTGCGACATTTCCACGCCAGGATGATGCACCAAAACGTTGATGTTACAATTGCGGAGATTCGGACGAGCTTCTGGGTCACGAGGATGAGGCGTGTGATGAGGAGTGTCATCGCATCGTGCAACAAGTGCAAGTTGCAGCGAGCTCGGCCGATGCCGCCAATAATGGGACCCCATCCAGAGGACAGATTGGATGCGGGTGGATGGCCATTCAAGCACACTGGACTAGACTACTTTGCGCCACGGTTGGTGACTGTGTCCCGTCACAAGGAGAAGCGTTGGGTAGCCTTGTTTACGTGCTTGACGACAAAGGCGATTCATCTGGAGTTGGCGCATGATCTGTCGACGGATTCCTGCATAATTGCGATCAGGAACTTCGTCTGCCGTAGAGGGCCAGTACATAGGCAAGAACTTCGTGGGAGCTGACAGGGAAGCCAGACGCTTTGGTGACGTGTTCGAGATGGAGAAGTTTCAGAGTGAGTTGTCGAGCAGAAGCATACAATAGATCTTCAATTGCCCAGTAAACCCGTCTGAGGGCGGAGTATGGGAGCGCATGGTGCAGTGCGTCAAACGTGTACTGCGTCATACCCTGAAGGAAGTTGTGCCGAGGGATCACGTATTCGAGAGTTTCCTGATTGAAGCGGAGAATATTGTCAACTCGCGTCCGCTTACCCACTTGCCTGTGGATGCCGACTTGGAGGCGTCGTTGACGCCTAATGACCTACTCAAGGGAGTGGCCAATCTGCCGGATACGCCTGGATTGGATGCGGAGCTGCCCAAGTAGTGCTCTACGAGAAAGCAGTGGAGGATTGCCCGCCTGCTACGAGACCGTTTCTGGAGGAGGTGGGTCCTGGAATATCTACCTACGCTTGTGCACAGCGAGAAATGGTGTCGCCGAACGGAGCCCATCCACCAGGGTGATCTGGTCTTCGTCTGCAATCCTGCCTTGCCCCGACGAGAGTTGTGCAAGGGCATCGTGGAGGAGGTCTACAGCGGAGCTGATGGAGTCATCAGACGCGCTAAGGTGAGCGTGAACGACAACGGCCAATCGAGGACAATGATGCGACCCGTCTCCAAACTTGCAGTTTTGGATTTGAGTGAAGCGGTTCTTCACGGGGTCGGGGTTATCCCGGATCGAACATTGTAATCGATAGTTAGTATTTTTATTTATCTTTGTATTGTGAACTAGTCCGAAAATGTTAGGATTATTAGCCAAAATGTGTGCGGGCACACTGACTGACGCCATCGTAAGTTTCCAATAAGCCGGGAAAACTTATCATTTTTCATTATCGCGCGAAAACTTGGAGGACACACTGCGGTGAGCTAGGAATAAGTTAACTCCAACTGTAATAACCCTTTATCCTAACAGAATAATACGAGCCTACATTCACGGAATAGGTCTGCCCCTTTCTTTCGGGATCCATGGAGGAGTAGCCGTGCCCAGCTCAACAGAGGCGCTGGCACCCCTACACCGGATCAGCAGCCAGCGCATAGTGGATCGAGAACCTGGCCGCGGGCCACGACAGCGGCCATTGGCACCCCGACCAATGCCAGCTTCCCAGATTGGAAGTACTGCCGACAGCTGCACCAGAGGGGAACCAGTCCCTCACGTTGGATCTCATGGCGAGGATCGCAGCGTGAAGGAAGGAGCTGGAGAGATCGAGAGTCACCAATTGCGCGCTAAGCGCCACTGTGTGCAACAATTACTGGGCAGTCAGCCTATGGATTCCTGCAACAGGGCTTGAGAGTCCACAACGTGTCAACAGCATCGCCACTTGTCGGATCCTACGCCTCTCTGACGCCGAATGGATTGCATGGAGCAAGGAAGCTTCCGGACTTGCCTGCATTTGGAGGGCAGCCTGAGGAGTGGCCGATCTTCAGTTGTGTGTTCGTGGAGACGACCCGAGCGTACAACTGCACGGACCTGGAGAACAACCAGAGGTTGTTGAAGGCTTTGAAGCTCGTGAGACAGTGAAGGCTCAAACGCAGCCAGCTCATCAGCGTCCGAGAGGTGCAGCCGATTTCGGAGTACATCCTGGCGAAGATTATTCCCTTCGTGACCCGAGTGAGCAACCTGGCAGCCCTTTTGCAGTCAGCGAAGGCGGAGCAGCAACTCGGGAACCCAACTCTCATGGCCAAGCTTCCCACAAGCAAACGAATGTAGTGGGCCAGGCATGCCGCAACGATCGTGCCCTTTCTCGCTGTAGTCCGAGTCTGAGTCTGCCGATGCAGACATTAAGTCGAAAGGATGTCCA
Source organism: Drosophila yakuba (assembly GCF_016746365.2). NCBI lineage: Eukaryota > Metazoa > Arthropoda > Insecta > Diptera > Drosophilidae > Drosophila > Drosophila yakuba. Next base: position 234,529 of record NW_025048825.1, on the reverse strand, counting down.
CTGCGTGTAGAGAGATGCGCGTCTTACAGCAACGCGGTGCCAAAGTTGCTCATCGGTCTGGATCATGGACATCTCGGATAGCCACTTAGAACGAGGTGGTTCTCTAGAGAGGGACCACAGGTCGCAGCCAGCGACGATGTTCGGGCCCAAAGGATCCTCAAAGACACCACGGTGAAAGTGGGGCGTCGCTACTAGACAGGATTGCTCTGGAATGACGACCACGTTGTACTGCCACAGAGCTACGAAATGGCGTACAAGAGGCTGGTCAACGTTAAGAGGAAATTGAAGCGCAACAAGCCGTTAGCGCAAGAATATGACCGGATCATCAAGGATTACGTACTTAAAGGATATGCGAGGAAGTTGCAGCCGGATGAGGTCGCGGTAAGGAGCCATCGACTTTGGTATTACCCACACTTTGGTGTCGAAAACCCTAACAAGCCTGGCAAGGTGCGGCTTGTGTTCGATGCACAGCCAATTTTGGAGGAACATCGTTGAATTCGGCGCTGGACAAAGGGCCTCAGCACTATAAGCCTTTGCCTCTTCCACTTCAGAGAGGAGCAGTCGGAGTCTGCGGTGACATTAAGGAGATGTTCCACCAAGTTCTGATCCGACCCGAGGATAGATATTCCCAACGATTCCTCTGGAGAGATGGCGACGACGAGAGAGATCCAGACGTCTACGAGATGGACATAATGACCTTTGGAACAGCATGGTCGTCGAGTGCTGCACATTACGTCAAGACTGTGAATGCCCTGAAGTTTCGGGATTCGGATCCGAGAGCAGTCAAGGCCATCACCGACTACCACTATGTCGATGATTATGTGGACAGTTTCGCTACAGAGAGCGAGGCTATCAGCGTATTTACCCTTGTGAAAGAGATACACGCGTATGCTGGATTCGAGTTGTGCCAGTTTTCATCCAGCTCGCCCACCGTGGATACGGCTTTAGGACCTGGACGAGTCAAGAGCGTCGGATGGGGTGAGGCTGAGCAGAAGATCCTCGGAATGCTGGCCAGTAGCAACGGATGACTTCAGGTTTAACGTGGAGTATCATCAAGTGCCAAGCAGCGTCCTGAGTCTCCACTCAGGTCGAGTCCCGACGAAAAGGGAATATTTGAGCCTGGTGATGTCGACGTTTGATCCCCTGGGATTCCTGTGCTGCCTCATAATTCATTACAGCGCAGCTGCTGCTGCGGGAGATCTGGAGGCAAAAGATCCAGTGGGACGAACCACTACCGAAGGCCTTTGCGTCTTGGCGTAGAGAGATGGACGCCGTGGGACATTTTCGATGTCCTCGCCCCTACTTTGGACCTGGAGTAGTCCGGACCATAGAGCTGCACGTCTTTGTGGATGCTAGTCAGGCAGCATTTGCAGCGGTGGCCTAGTGAGGGGCACCTTTAGGACGACAGAGTGCTGGTGAGCCTCGTGTGCGCAAAAACGAAGTGTGCGCCCATGAGAACCATGTCGATCCCACGGCTGGAACTACAGGTAGCAGTTCTTGGAACCAGGCTCATGAACACGATCAAGGAGGAGCACAGTGTGGTCATCTCGGACCTAGTGCTATGGACGGACTCGAAGACGGTGCTGAGGTGGATCGGCAGCACGCACCGCCGTTATAAGCAGTTTGTTGGCAACCGAGTGGCGGAGATTCTGGATTCGTCGAAGGTTTCTCAGTGGAGATGGGTGCCTACAGCCGACAATGCTGCGGATGATGCGACGCGGTCTCAGAGAGAAGTCGACCTTAGCCAGGAATCAAGGTGGCTAAGAGGACCTGCTTTTTTGAGGCAGCCAGCAGCCAGCTGGCCGGAGCCTGAGCAAGGAACTGAACGCGTTCCAGATGTGCCGGATGAAGAAGAGATGCCCAGTGAGCTTGCGTTAGTTGCGGCAAACGATTTCGTACTCCCGTTTCAGAAATTCTCGAGCTTCAATCGCCTGGTGAGGACCACAGCCTGGGTCTTACGGTTGCGCGCCGGTGCCGAAACAGAAAGGCGATCTCGAGGAATACGGCCTTACTGCAGCAGAATGTGAGGTCGTGGAGAACCTGTTGGTCAGACAGGCACAACTGGAGTCGTTCCCCGACGAGATAAGGTTGGCAAAAGCTGGAAGGGCGTCGCTAGCTCGAGCGACATTCGAGGGTTGGTGCCCTACTTGGACGATCACGACATTTTGCAAGCCTACGGCAGAATTGATGCCGCACTGTGCATGCCGTACAGTGCGAGGAGGCCCATCATACTGTCACACAGGCACAGTCTGACGGATCTGATTGTGCGACATTTCCACGCCAGGATGATGCACCAAAACGTTGATGTTACAATTGCGGAGATTCGGACGAGCTTCTGGGTCACGAGGATGAGGCGTGTGATGAGGAGTGTCATCGCATCGTGCAACAAGTGCAAGTTGCAGCGAGCTCGGCCGATGCCGCCAATAATGGGACCCCATCCAGTGGACAGATTGGATGCGGGTGGATGGCCATTCAAGCACACTGGACTAGACTACTTTGCGCCACGGTTGGTGACTGTGTCCCGTCACAAGGAGAAGCGTTGGGTAGCCTTGTTTACGTGCTTGACGACAAAGGCGATTCATCTGGAGTTGGCGCATGATCTGTCGACGGATTCCTGCATAATTGCGATCAGGAACTTCGTCTGCCGTAGAGGGCCAGTACATAGACTGCGCAGCGATATCGGCAAGAACTTTGTGGGAGCTGACAGGGAAGCCAGACGCTTTGGTGACGTGTTCGAGATGGAGAAGTTTCAGAGTGAGTTGTCGAGCAGAAGCATACAATAGATCTTCAATTGCCCAGTAAACCCGTCTGAGGGCGGAGTATGGGAGCGCATGGTGCAGTGCGTCAAACGTGTACTGCGTCATAACCTGAAGGAAGTTGTGCCGAGGGATCACGTATTGGAGAGTTCCTGATTGAAGCGGAGAATATTGTCAACTCGCGTCCGCTTACCCACTTGCCTATGGATGCGACCAGGAGGCGTCGTTGACGCCTAATGACCTACTCAAGGGAGTGGCCAATCTGCCGGATACGCCTGGATTGGATGCGGAGCTGCCCAAGTAGTGCTCTACGAGAAAGCAGTGGAGGATTGCCCGCCTGCTACGAGACCGTTTCTGGAGGAGGTGGGTCCTGGAATATCTACCTACGCTTGTGCACAGCGAGAAATGGTGTCGCCGAACGGAGCCCATCCACCAGGGTGATCTGGTCTTCGTCTGCAGTCCTGCCTTGCCCCGACGAGAGTTGTGCAAGGGCATCGTGGAGGAGGTCTACAGCGGAGCTGATGGAGTCATCAGACGCGCTAAGGTGAGCGTGAACGACAACGGCCAATCGAGGACAATGATGCGACCCGTCTCCAAACTTGCAGTTTTGGATTTGAGTGAAGCGGTTCTTCACGGGGTCGGGTTATCCCGGATCGAACATTGTAATCGATAGTTAGTATTTTTATTTATCTTTGTATTGTGAACTAGTCCGAAAATGTTAGGATTATTAGCCCAAATATGTGCGGGCACACTGATTGTCGCCATCGTAAGTTTCCAAAAAGCGGGGATAAACTTAGCATTTTTTGTTATCGCGCGAAAGCTTGGAGGACACACTGCGGTGAGCTAGGAATAAGTTAACTCCAACTGTAATAACCCTTAATCCTAACAAATTAAAACGAGCCTACATCCACGGAATAAGTCTGCCCTTCTTTTGGGATCCATGGAGGAGTAGCCGTGCCCAGCTCAACAGAGGCGCTGGCACCCCTACACCGGATCAGCAGCCAGCGCATAGTGGATCGAGAACCTGGCGCGGGCCACGACAGCGGCCATTGGCACCCCGACCAATGCCAGCTTCCCAGATTGGAAGTACTGCCGACAGCTGCACCAGAGGGGAACCAGTCCCTCACGTTGGATCTCATGGCGAGGATCGCAGCGTGAAGGAAGGAGCTGGAAGATCGAGAGTCACCAATTGCGCGCTAAGCGCCACTGTGTGCAACAATTACTGGGCAGTCAGCCTATGGATTCCTGCAACAGGGCTTGAAGTCCACAACGTGTCAACAGCATCGCCACTTGTCGGATCCTACGCCTCTCTGACGCCGAATGGATTGCATGGAGCAAGGAAGCTTCCGGACTTGCCTGCATTTGGAGGGCAGCCTGAGGAGTGGCCGATCTTCAGTTGTGTGTTCGTGAGACGACCCGAGCGTACAACTGCACGGACCTGGAGAACAACAGAGGTTGTTGAAGGCTCTTGAAGCTCGTGAGACAGTGAAGGCTCAAACGCAGCCAGCTCATCAGCGTCCGAGAGGGGCAGCCGATTTCGGAGTACATCCTGGCGAAGATTATTCCCTTCGTGACCCGAGTGAGCAACCTGGCAGCCCTTTTGCAGTCAGCGAAGGCGAGCAGCAACTCGGGAACCCAATCTCATGGCCAAGCTTCCCACAAGCAAACGAATGTAGTGGGCCAGGCATGCCGCAACGATCGTGCCCTTTCTCGCTGTAGTCCGAGTCTGAGTCTGCGATGCAGACATTAAGTCGAAAGGATGTCCACTGCGTGTAGAGAGATGCGCGTACAGCAACGCGGTGCCAAAGTTGCTCATCGTCTGGATCATGGACATTCGGATAGCCACTTAGAACGAGGTGGTTCTCTAGAGAGGGACCACAGGTCGCAGCCAGCGACGATGTTCGGGCCCAAAGGATCCTCAAAGAGTGGGGCGTCGCTACTAGACAGGATTGCTCTGGAAGGACGACCACGTTGTACTGCCACAGAGCTACGAAATGGCGTACAAGAGGCTGGTCAACGTTAAGAGGAAATTGAAGCGCAACAAGCCGTTAGCGCAAGAATATGACCGGATCATCAAGGATTACGTACTTAAAGGATATGCGAGGAAGTTGCAGCCGGATGAGGTCGCGGTTAGGAGACTTTGGTATTACCCACACTTTGGTGTCGAAAACCCTAACAAGCCTGGCAAGGTGCGGCTTGTGTTCGATGCACAGCCAATTTTGGAGGAACATCGTTGAATTCGGCGCTGGACAAAGGGCCTCAGCACTATAAGCCTTTGCCTCTTCCACTTCAGAGAGGAGCAGTCGGAGTCTGCGGTGACATTAAGGAGATGTTCCACCAAGTTCTGATCCGACCCGAGGATAGATATTCCCAACGATTCCTCTGGAGAGATGGCGACGACGAGAGAGATCCAGACGTCTACGAGATGGACATAATGACCTTTGGAACAGCATGCTCGTCGAGTGCTGCACATTACGTCAAGACTGTGAATGCCCTGAAGTTTCGGGATTCGGATCCGAGAGCAGTCAAGGCCATCACCGACTACCACTATGTCGATGATTATGTGGACAGTTTCGCTACAGAGAGCGAGGCTATCAGCGTATTTACCCTTGTGAAAGAGATACACGCGTATGCTGGATTCGAGTTGTGCCAGTTTTCATCCAGCTCGCCCACCGTGGATACGGCTTTAGGACCTGGACGAGTCAAGAGCGTCGGATGGGGTGAGGCTGAGCAGAAGATCCTCGGAATGCGTTGGCCAGTAGCAACGGATGACTTCAGGTTTAACGTGGAGTATCATCAAGTGCCAAGCAGCGTCCTGAGTCTCCACTCAGGTCGAGTCCCGACGAAAAGGGAATATTTGAGCCTGGTGATGTCGACGTTTGATCCCCTGGGATTCCTGTGCTGCCTCATAATTCATTACAGCGCAGCTGCTGCTGCGGGAGATCTGGAGGCAAAAGATCCAGTGGGACGAACCACTACCGAAGGCCTTTGCGACTTGGCGTAGAGAGATGGACGCCGTGGGACATTTTCGATGTCCTCGCCCCTACTTTGAACCTGGAGTAGTCCGGACCATAGAGCTGCACGTCTTTGTGGATGCTAGTCAGGCAGCATTTGCAGCGGTGGCCTAGTGGAGGGGCACCTTTGAGGACGACAGAGTGCTGGTGAGCCTCGTGTGCGCAAAAACGAAGTGTGCGCCCATGAGAACCATGTCGATCCCACGGCTGGAACTACAGGTAGCAGTTCTTGGAACCAGGCTCATGAACACGATCAAGGAGGAGCACAGTGTGGTCATCTCGGACCTAGTGCTATGGATGGACTCGAAGACGGTGCTGAGGTGGATCGGCAGCACGCACCGCCGTTATAAGCAGTTTTGTTGGCAACCGAGTGGCGGAGATTCTGGATTCGTCGAAGGTTTCTCAGTGGAGATGGGTGCCTACAGCCGACAATGCTGCGGATGATGCGACGCGGTCTCAGAGAGAAGTCGACCTTAGCCAGGAATCAAGGTGGCTAAGAGGACCTGCTTTTTTGAGGCAGCCAGCAGCCAGCTGGCCGGAGCCTGAGCAAGGAACTGAACGCGTTCCAGGTGTGCCGGATGAAGAAGAGATGCCCAGTGAGCTTGCGTTAGTTGCGGCAAACGATTTCGTACTCCCGTTTCAGAAATTCTCGAGCTTCAATCGCCTGGTGAGGACCACAGCCTGGGTCTTACGGTTTGCGCGCCGGTGCCGAAACAGAAAGGCGATCTCGAGGAATACGGCCTTACTGCAGCAGAATGTGAGGTCGTGGAGAACCTGTTGGTCAGACAGGCACAACTGGAGTCGTTCCCCGACGAGATAAGGTTGGCAAAAGCTGGAAGGGCGTCGCTAGCTCGAGCGACATTCGAGGGTTGGTGCCCTACTTGGACGATCACGACATTTTGCAAGCCTACGGCAGAATTGATGCCGCACTGTGCATGCCGTACAGTGCGAGGAGGCCCATCATACTGTCACACAGGCACAGTCTGACGGATCTGATTGTGCGACATTTCCACGCCAGGATGATGCACCAAAACGTTGATGTTACAATTGCGGAGATTCGGACGAGCTTCTGCGTCACGAGGATGAGGCGTGTGATGAGGAGTGTCATCGCATCGCGCAACAAGTGCAAGTTGCAGCGAGCTCGGCCGATGCCGCCAATAATGGGACCCCATCCAGTGGACAGATTGGATGCGGGTGGATGGCCATTCAAGCACACTGGACTAGACTACTTTGCGCCACGGTTGGTGACTGTGTCCCGTCACAAGGAGAAGCGTTGGGTAGCCTTGTTTACGTGCTTGACGACAAAGGCGATTCATCTGGAGTTGGCGCATGATCTGTCGACGGATTCCTGCATAATTGCGATCAGGAACTTCGTCTGCCGTAGAGGGCCAGTACATAGACTGCGCAGCGATATCGGCAAGAACTTCGTGGGAGCTGACAGGGAAGCCAGACGCTTTGGTGACGTGTTCGAGATGGAGAAGTTTCAGAGTGAGTTGTCGAGCAGAAGCATACAATAGATCTTCAATTGCCCAGTAAACCCGTCTGAGGGCGGAGTATGGGAGCGCATGGTGCAGTGCGTCAAACGTGTACTGCGTCATACCCTGAAGGAAGTTGTGCCGAGGGATCACGTATTGGAGAGTTTCCTGATTGAAGCGGAGAATATTGTCAACTCGCGTCCGCTTACCCACTTGCCTGTGGATGCGGACCAGGAGGCGTCGTTGACGCCTAATGACCTACTCAAGGGAGTCGCCAATCTGCCGGATACGCCTGGATTGGATGCGGAGCTGCCCAAGTAGTGCTCTACGAGAAAGCAGTGGAGGATTGCCCGCCTGCTACGAGACCGTTTCTGGAGGAGGTGGGTCCTGGAATATCTACCTACGCTTGTGCACAGCGAGAAATGGTGTCGCCGAACGGAGCCCATCCACCAGGGTGATCTGGTCTTCGTCTGCAATCCTGCCTTGCCCCGACGAGAGTTGTGCAAGGGCATCGTGGAGGAGGTCTACAGCGGAGCTGATGGAGTCATCAGACGCGCTAAGGTGAGCGTGAACGACAACGGCCAATCGAGGACAATGATGCGACCCGTCTTCGCCTGGTACTGCCGCTGACGCGCGAGAAGAAGTCGAGGCTTAGGGAAGCGTCACCGTTCCCAGACTAGGGTGAACAATTGTGGGCTCTCAAAGGCATACGCCTCGCTAGCCACAACCTCTTGTCCCTTGCTCTGTCCCGGCCGGTCCCGCCAGACGCTTGTTTCAGTTCCTTCCGGCGCTATCGCCCGGATACGCCGCAGTCCCTGTAGCAAGACGCCCAGTGAAAGACGAACGTTCCACCCTACCTTTCTCTCCTGTCGGCGCGGTCGACCTGGATGTCCTGCTCGTCGGCCTGGTTCCCCTGTCTTGCCGCTTTCGTCGTCCTGGGTGGCGCGGACCTTCGTTTGGGCGCTTGTCGCGTGGCTGAGAATTGTTGTCGTACGCAGACTCACGGAAGCTCACGGCTGTGATCCCCAAGGCAAACGCCTGTGGAACAGCAACGCGTTAACCCCACGTCTGGTTCGGACTGGCGGCGCCGGTACCACGCCTGCTTGGATTGCACGGACACACCAGCTATCGCCTGGTTCAAGCACGCGATCTCCTACACAGTCCACAGTCCTACACCACAATCCCTGCCGCTTCCTCGGGTGCCCGCTTAGATCTGGCCTCCCTGTCGTTTGCCTCCTGGCTACTCGTGCTTCGTCGTTTGGACCTCAGCTACCTGCGTCTCAGTTCGGAGACCTTCTCGTCCCGAACGTCTTGACGTAGCGATCTTGCTCCTTGGTGACTATCACGTCGTAGCTCCTCTGCTTACTTCGTTCCTGTCCGGTCCGCTTCCAGCGCTCGGCCTGTTTATATAGGCGCTCCTCTAACGGTTTATCCCTTTGGATCAGTCCGGATCCAAAGTCCATGATTTACCGTTGGCCGGTCCAAAGTTCGATTTGTCCCGTTAATTGCCTTTAAGCCTGCTGACTCTCCAAACTCTCTTTTCAGCAAGTCCGGAGTCTCCATCCTCTCTCTCTCCATTTCCCGAGTCTCCAAACTCTCTTCCCTAGAGTCTCCCAACTCTCTTTCTCCAGCCAGAGTCTACTTCGATGCCTTTTTTCGATAGTATGTGTCTCAGAAATTTAACTTGTTGTGTTTTCCAAATACATTTTTCCTCATTCAAAAATACGTTATTTACTTTTAGAATATCTCTGATCTTCTGAACGGCGTAATCGTGATCTTTTTAATTTTTTCAAAATAATGATGTCGTCAATATAATTCATAACGTTTTTGCATTGTGCTAACAGCTCCTCCAGTCTTCTTTGAAAAATTTCAGCGCCAGAATTAACTCCAAACATTAATTTTTGTACCTGAACAAACCAGGGGTGTAATGAAAGTTGTTATGTATCGCTGGATTCGTCTAGCGCCAATTGATGATATGCGCTTTTTAGGTCTAAGCGGGTGAAGTATTGTGCGCCCCTTAGTTTCGTCATAAACGATTCAAATACAGGCAGCGGATAATTTTTCCTTAAGATTGCCTTATTGGCAAGCTTCAAGTCTATGCATATCCTTAAGTCGCCATTTTCTTTGAACGCTATGACCATGGTTATATCCAGGGAGAATGCCCTATTACTGGTTCGATTATATCAAGGCAACATCCTCTTCCAGCTTAGCAATTACTTTATCCTCAAGTGCAATTGGTATCCTTCTAATTGGTTGCTGAAAATCGATATTTGTATCAATTGATAATTTTACCGGCGGCCCATCCATTTTGGAAACGGATTACTGAATCGATTTTCTTAACTTCCAGTCCGAGGCGTAAAACATTAAGTTCCAGTGCCGTGTCTTTCCCCAGCAGTGATTGTGTTCCGTTTAAAAACGAAGCCATCACCTCAGGGTTCAAGCCAATGGATGTAGGGGCTTCAAACACACAAATTACATGAAGCAATTCGTGTGAAGCATATCCTCTAAATTTATTATTTGAATTTGGTCGAACGTTGAATAAAACTGTCTTTCCTGTCTGGAGATATGACCAGTCTTTCGGGCTTAGCAGATTGAATTTGGAGCCCGAGTCAATTACTAGGAAAACTTCGCGCCCACCAATTCGACATTTAATAAATTCATCCTCCTCATCACTCTGAATTTTAAAACAACTTTCTTCAGATTTCACATCGCGTTCTCCCTCTACCCGACGTACTTTGGTGCGTTGGCGTTTAAAGATTTCATTATGCCCTTGGGTCTCTCGCGTTTTAAGTTTGTTCTGCATTTAATGGCGAAATGACCAATTCGTGTGCACTTGTTGCACTTTTGATTTTTGGCTGGGCTCAAAGAACTGTAACTACTGCATTCGATGGATTTATTAATGTTCATGATCCCTGTTGAGATTTTCTTATACTCTCGGCTTCTAGGTTTTACTTGTCCCCAATTCTGGGTTTGATCGCATCATTTCCGATTGTTTATTAATTTCCTCATCGACTTGACAGGCATCTAACATTTGAGACAAATTGTATTCTTTTACCCAACAATTTCTTTTTAAGATCTACTCCGGCCCAGCTGTCAATTATTTTGTCCTTTAGACAAATCTCCTCGACTTCTGCTTTAGTAGCCCGAAATTACACTTCTGAATTTGGTGACGTAGCCTTAATACAAATTTAGCAAAAGTCTCTCCTTCTGATGGACAGAGATTCCTAAACAGATGCCTTTCAAAACTGGAGTTCTGCTTTGGCGAGATGTATGCATTCAATTTTTCAACAAGGACCTTGTATATATCTATATTATTATCTGTGGCATTTTCTAACACCGCATCGCGTAATGTGAACGCTACCGTCTGAAGTTGTGGTTCCCCTACATGAAGTAGTTTACTTCTTTTCCGAATAGGTGTGTCAATTTCTTCAGCTATGAGATAAATTTCGAAGGCTCTTAGCCACTTCTCCCACTCGATACGTAAAAGAGACTTGTCAATAGTCTCGCAGAGAAATGTCTTGATTACATTTTCACCTATTGTTATCGGTGTACCTGAAATTAAATGCAATATCGTTATTACTGGCAAACTGCCTCTGACTTAGTCAGATCGTGATTTTAGATTCAGTCAGACTCGCAGTCTGCATCGTTGACTCTCGCCTCGGCCTGACGCTAGAACGGCTGCCGAACCCAGTCCGTTCTCAGGTGTTGTCGTTCTCCTGCATGCCTTCCGATGGATCCGACTCCACGTTCTTGCCACCCTTCTCCTTCTGATCCTGCTGTTTTAGGTCGCTGACATGTACCGTGCGTTCCTTTTTGTTCTCCGGTGGCGAATCTTACATATCACCGGCGATATGAAATCCACAATTTGGTACGGTCCATCGAACCTCGGAGCTAGTTTGGCCGCAAACCCTTCAGCCGCTTTAGACAAATGGTGCTCCTTGGCCCACACCACTTCACCAACGCTTGGCTTACACTGCCTTCTCCGCAGATTGTAATGCCTTGCTTGGTCCTGAGACACCCTCTCTAGGTTCCTGCGCACAATTCGAAGACCTCTCTCATCTTCTCAGCGTTTCCTTCCGGTGACTCTGGTTGCCTTCCCGTACCTAGCGTTTCTCTGTCATAGAGTGCGTTCGGTAGTCTTGGCTCGCGGCCCTGTGTCAAAAATGCCGGTGAGTATCCTGTGGAATCCGAAACACTGGAATTCACGGCCAGCATGATTTCGGGCCACCTTTCATCCCAATTCCTCTGGTTCTGTCCGGCAAACTGCGCTATCATTGTCTTCACGTGTTTACTCTCTCTGTCGGATTCTCCTGGGGTATACGGTGCCGTAAACTGCTGCTTTATCCCCATGTCGTTGAGGAACTTCTTAAAAGCCCGGCTCGTGAACTGCACGCCGTTGTCCGTGATCACCACCTTCGGTACTCCAAATCGTGAGACTATGCGTTCCCTGAACGCTTTCTGCAACGTTTCCGCCGTGGCTGTTCGCAAAGGCACCAACTCCGTCCACTTCGAAAACCTGTCGATCAGTACCAACAACATACTGTTTCCGTGTTTCGACCTCGGTAGTGGTCCGACGAAATCGCACACTGTCGCCCAGGGCTCCTCCGGAATCTGTGTCAGCATCTTTCCCGCCGCCTGTCGCTGATTCGGTTTGAACCTGGCGCAGTCCTCGCACTTCCGAACGTAGGCCCTTGCGTCTCTCTGCATTCCTGGCCAGTAGTACCGGGCTGCAAGCCGTGCAATCGTCTTCCGACTGCCTACATGACCGGCTGCTGGGGCGTCGTGGTTTTCACGCAAGACCGTTTCTCTCAGCTGCCGCGGAACACATAGCTTCCAGGTCACTACATCTTCGTTCCCTGCTCTATGCGGAATCTGCCTGTAAAGGGTGCTACCCTCCCACACGTAGTCTGGGAACTTTTGAGGCTGTGCTTTTAGTTTTTCTCGCATTTCCTTGATCCAGCTGCACTCCGATTCGGCCTCCTTGTCCTGCGTTCTTCTCAGCATATCGGGTTCTGCTGAGACCGAATCTGGCAGTGGCTGCCTCGACAATGCGTCTGCTACCACGTTCAACCGGCCTTTCCTGTATGCTACCTCGAAGTCGTACTGCTGCAGCTCCAACGCCCATCTGCAATTCTTCCCAAAGGGCTTTCTATGCTGTTCAGCCACTTCAGCGCCATATGATCCGTCCCTACCTAAAGTGGTAGCCCTCAAGGTACGGCTTAGCTTCCGAATAGCCCACACAATTGCCAAGCATTCCTTCTCCGTTGTCGAGTAGTTTTCTCGGCTCCGTTTAGGGTCCGGCTAGAGTATGAAATGACCCTTTCGCCATCTTCTGTATCCTGCGTGAGAATTGCCCCAATCCCGTAGTCACTGGCGTCCGTTTGCAGGATGAACGTTCTCCCGAAGTCGGGGCACGCCAAGACTGGGTCGGTAACCAATCTGGCTTTTACCTCCTCGAAGGCTTGCTGGTGGTCCTGTGACCATGTCCACTTGGTATCCTTGCGGAGGAGGTCGTTGAGTGGCCTTACGATGCGCGCGAAGTCAGGCACGAAACGTCGGTACCACGATGCGACTCCAAGGTATTGCCTCAGTTCTCGGACCGATGACGGTGGTTCTAGCTGGGCTATCGCTGCTACCTTCTCTGGGTCCGTGCCTATCCCTTGGCTGTGACGCGGTGTCCTAGGTACAGAAGTTCTTGTTTGAAGAACTGGCATTTTTCCGGGTTTATTTTCAGGTTCGCTTTCTTCAGGCGACTAAATACCTCCCTGAGGTTTCTCTTGTGTTCCTCTAGGGTGCGGCCAATCACGATGATGTCGTCCTGATACGCAAATGCATGCGGCGACATTTCCGGTCCAATCACCTGATCCAGGGCCCGTTGAAATGTGGCCGACGCGGAGTGTAACCCAAATGGCATCACCTTCCATTGGAACAGCCCTTTCCTGGGACCGTGAAGGCCGTGAAGCCCCGGCTTGACTCTTCCAGTGGTATTTGCCAATACCCATCCTTTAGGTCCAGGCTGCTTATAAATCGCGCCTCCCTTAGTTGATCGAGGATGTAGTTTATCCGTGGTATCGGGTAGGCATCCTTATGGAGTTCGCGTTTATCTGCCTGAAGTCCACGCATAATCTCCATTTTCCCGTTTTCATCTTCACCATGACTATGGGTGAGCTGTACGGGCTCCTTGAATGCTCTATCATCCCCATCTTCAGCAGTTCGTCCACCTTCGCGTTGATCTCCCTTGAATCTTTGGATTCTTGGGTAGTATCTCTGCTTGATTGGCTTATCGTCCTTCATGGTTATCATGTGCTCGGCTATACTCGACGTTCCGGTCATGGCTTGAAACTCCGCGAGCTCTGTTTCCAGGAATTTGTTCACGTGGTCCTCTTCGCCGTCCTTTTGGACTAATGCGACCGACAACTTCTCCTCGAGCCACCCGTTGTGTCTGCCTCTGGCCGGTATTCGGATTTCATGACCGGCGCACTTGATCTCGGCCCCGACTTGCGTGAGGAAATTCCACCCCAGCACCAACGCATCCACTATCCCTGTAATATTAGCAGGCTCATGACGAGTCGCCTGTTGCCGAACTCCACTCCTATTTCGAGCTTTGCGTTGATTTCGCCACACCTTCCATCTGCCAACCTAACCTGCCGTCGTATCCTTGTAATCGCTCCTTGGCCACCTCTTCACTTATGAAGCTTGCTGTTGCCCCGGTGTCGATCGTGGCCTTGTACGTGTCCCGATTGTTACCGCTGCGGACAACTGCTGCTCCTCCTCGATTAGTTTTCCGGTTAGTTTGGAGAGGCGGCATCTTGCGACCCCGGCCCGTCTCTCTGCGGCTGGGATCGCTGGTCATTTCCCGCTCTCTGGCAGCATTCTGTGCTTCGGACTCCTACTTTCCCGCACATCCAGCAGAACTGGGTCCGTGCCTATCCTTGGCTGGTGACGCGGTGTCCTAGGTACAGAAGTTCTTGTTTGAAGAACTGGCATTTTTCCGGGTTTATTTTCAGGTTCGCTTTCTTCAGGCGACTAATACCTCCCTGAGGTTTCTCTTGTGTTCCTCTAGGGTGCGGCCAATCACGATGATGTCGTCCTGATACGCAAATGCATGCGGCGACATTTCCGGTCCAATCACCTGATCCAGGGCCCGTTGAAATGTGGCCGACGCGGAGTGTAACCCAAATGGCATCACCTTCCATTGGAACAGCCCTTTTCCCTGGGACCGTGAAGGCCGTGAAGCCCCGGCTTGACTCTTCCAGTGGTATTTGCCAATACCCATCTTTAGGTCCAGGCTGCTTATAAATCGCGCCTCCCTTATTTGATCGAGGATGTAGTTTATCCGTGGTATCGGGTAGGCATCCCTTATGGAGTTCGCGTTTATCTGCCTGAAGTCCACGCATAATCTCCATTTTCCCGTTTTCATCTTCACCGTGACTATGGGTGAGCTGTACGGCTGCTCCTTGAATGCTCTATCATCCCCATCTTCAGCAGTTCGTCCACCTTCGCGTTGATCTCCCCTTGAATCTTTGGATTCTTGGGGTAGTATCTCTGCTTGATTGGCTTATCGTCCTTCATGGTTATCATGTGCTCGGCTATACTCGACGTTCCGGTCATGGCTTGAAACTCCGCGAGCTCTGTTTCCAGGAATTTGTTCACGTGGTCCTCTTCGCCGTCCTTTTGGACTAATGCGACCGACAACTTCTCCTCGAGCCACCCGTTGTGTCTGCCTCTGGCCGGTATTCGGATTTCATGACCGGCGCACTTGATCTCGGCCCCGACTTGCGTGAGGAAATTCCACCCCAGCACCAACGCATCCACTATCCCTGATAATATTAGCAGGCTCATGACGAGTCGCCTGTTGCCGAACTCCACTCCTATTTCGAGCTTTGCGTTGATTTCGCCACACCTTCCATCTGCCAACCTAACCTGCCGTCGTATCCTTGTAATCGCTCCTTGGGCACCTCTTCACTTATGAAGCTTGCTGTTGCCCCGGTGTCGATCGTGGCCTTGTACGTGTTCCCGATTGTTACCGCTGCGGACAACTGCTGCTCCTCCTCGATTAGTTTTCCGGTTAGTTTGGAGAGGCGGCATCTTGCGACCCGGCCCGTCTCTCTGCGGCTGGGATCGCTGGTCATTTCCCCGCTCTCTGGCAGCATTCTGTGCTTCGGACTCCTACTTTCCCGCACATCCAGCAGAACAGCAGCCTCTGTTCTCGGCAGCCTCTTGCCCAATGGCCGTGTCCGCCGCACCTCCGACACGCTTCCTGTGGGATTGGCAATATGGGTTGTGTTCTGACCCGGGTTGCCCCCTGACGTTGTTCCAGTGTGTCTCTGTGTGGTGACTGGCGGCCTCCATAGGGTCGTGTTTTTGTCGCCTTGCCTGGACGGGGTATATTGTGCCCACTGTTCCCGGGTATGCGTGCCTGGATCTCCTGAGTCCTCACACCTTCTGCACGTGACGTGTGTTGCGGCCGGGGCTTTGTTGCGGCTGTATTTGTGCTCTTCCGCAAATGCCTCCCGTTCCCTGTGCAGTTCCTCGTATTCATCTGCCAGGATCATGAGAGCCTCTAGGTCGTCCACGTGGTAGGATCTCAACGCTATTCGGAGGTCTGGCGTGCAGTTCTCCTTGATGAGCTCCAGCGTTTCTTTCTTCCCATACCCAAGGGGTCTTATCAGGGTCTGCATCTCGACCATGTAGTCCTTGAATGCCTCCCTGAACCCTTGCTTCCTTTGTCTTGCCTTGTCCGCAAGCTTCGTGAAATATCCCCTGGGGCAGGAAATACGTCTGGAAACTGTCTATGAACTCGGCCCAAGTCTCCAGTGCTTGTTGTTGGCTATGTACCACTTCAGAGCCTTTCCCTGCATTAATTCCGGCATGGCTCGGGGAATCATGTTCAGGTCCAAACCGTATGTGTTTGCGGACCATTCCACCTGCTCCAGGAATTCGAGGGGTTTTTCTTCTCCGTCGAAGCGAAAAGACCACTCTCTTACTTGCTTCGCTACTTTCGCGTAGTCTGGCGGGCTGGGCCTGGGTCTTTCTGGACTTGGCCTCCTTTCCCTGCTTGTCTCTCTCCGTTGCCCTTCTCGAAACATCTCCTCCATGTTCAGACTTGCGATTAAGTCTTCACCCTCGGGGTTCGTAAGCTTTATGCTTGGACCTGGTCTGTCCGGATATGTTGCCTCCAATTCTGTCCAGATTGCTGCGAGCTTTGGGTCGTTCTCTGTCTCTGCGTAGTACTCCGCTAGGGCTTTCCGCATGTCCTCTGTCCTTCCGGACAGCGATATTCGCAACCTCTGTGCGACATACGCGAAATCTTCCTTTTTGAGACGGTAGATCCAACTTCTACCCATACTGCTTTATTTGTGTTTACTGCCGGGATAATCACGTTATCTGGGCGCCAGATGTAACGAACTGATTTTATTTGTCTGCTCGCTACGGAATACGTGCGGCTAGCTCAGTAGAGTTTGTGCGTTCGTCCCACCAAATTTATATAATAACGTGATCACCCGGTTACCAGTAATAACACTCGTAGTTTCGTTCTCGGGTCTTTATTTGAGCTCAGTTTACAATGCACTTTAATTGTCCGGCCGCTTCTGCTCTCTCGTCGTAGCGTCGGACCTTCGCCTGGTACTGCCGCTGACGCGCGAGAAGGAGGTCGAGGGCTTAGGGAAGCGTCCCCGTTCCCAGACTAGGGTGAACAATTGGTGGCTCTCAAAGGCATACGCCTCGCTAGCCACACCTCTTGTCCCTTGCTCTGTCCCGGCCGGTCCCGCCAGACGCTTGTTCAGTTCCTTCCGGGCGCTATCGCCCGGATACGCCGCAGTCCCTGTAGCAAGACGCCCAGTGAAAGACGAACGTTCCACCCTACCTTTCTCTCCTGTCGGCGCGGTCGGACCTGGATGTCCTGCTCGGCGGCCTGGTTCCCCTGTCTTGCCGCTTTCGTCGTCCTGGGTGGCGCGGACCTTCGTTGTGGGCGCTTGTCGCGTGGGCTGAGAATTGTTGTCGTACGCAGACTCACGGAAGCTCACGGCTGTGATCCCAAGGCAAACGCCTGTGGAACAGCAACGCGTTAACCCCACGTCTGGTTCGGACTGGCGGCGCCGGTACCACGCCTGCTTGGATTGCACGGACACACCAGGCTATCGCCTGGTTCAAGCACGCGATCTCCTACACAGTCCACAGTCCTACACCACAATCCCTGCCGCTTCCTCGGGTGCCCGCTTAGATCTGGCCTCTCCTGTCGTTTGCCTCCTGGCTACTCGTGCTTCGTCGTTTGGACCTCAGCTACCTGCGTCTCAGTTCGGAGACCTTCTCGTCCCGAACGTCTTGACGTAGCGATCTTGCTCCTTGGTGACTATCACGGTCGTAGCTCCTCTGCTTACTTCGTTCCTGTCCGTCTCGCTTCCAGCGCTCGGCCTGTTTATATAGGCCTCCTCTAACGGTTTATCCCTTTGGATCTCCGGATCCAAAGTCCATGATTTTACCGTTGGCCCGGTCCAAAGTTCGATTTGTCCCGTTATTTGCCTTTGAGCCTGCTGACTCTCCAAACTCTCTTTTCAGCAAGTCCGGAGTCTCCATCCTCTCTCTCTCCACTTCCCGAGTCTCCAAACTCTCTTCCTATAGAGTCTCCAAACTCTCTTTCTCCAGCCCAGAGTCTCCAAACTCTTTCTCTCTGGGCCTCGCACTGCCGTTACTACGCTTTGCCTTGTTGCGTAACTGGTAACGGCAGGCCCTCCTTATGCGATCACTATTCGCATTTGTGTGGAGTTTTAACTCCTCACAATCTCGTCTTTTGTCTTGAAACACATCATATTGGCGCTTGTGCGTATTGGACGATCTGGTATTCCATAAATTATATAGTCGATTAGCTCGCCTTCTGACATTCCTAATCCATTTGACATTGTTACTTTCGAGTTGAAATAGGAAGTAAACGATTCATTTGCTCGCCATTTGCGCTCTTCAAGCTTCTTGCGCAATGTAATGGCACTTTCTTTTGGGAGAAAGGCCTTCTCATCGATGTCAACAAATTTTCAATTTTTTAATTTGCAAACTCAGACTTTGAGTAAATCCAGGTTTGTGCATAACCTTTCACTTTGCTAAATATGAGAGATCGTAACTTCTTTTCCGTTAATCCATAAGTTGAACTCAGTACGTTTATATGTGCGCGCCAAACACTAACACTTGTTTGGCCGTCGAAGTGTGGTAGCAATTCTTTAATGCTCTGTAAATGAATTTCATCACCTTTCGAAACATTGCCCACCGTCTCTTTCTCGCTCGCTCTCTCAGACGCTCATAACATACTATTCTCCCTTCGCAGTAGCTCCCTTTCAAAGCTCATCACTCCAACTCTCTGGTCAGTAATTTTAGTTTCTCCCTTTGAACTCCGTTCTCAAACGCCCATTTCTGTGGCATGTCCTTTAAATCATAAAGCTGCTTCTTTGTATTTACATGTTCTTCTTTGCTTTCTTTCTCTAGATTTTCGTCGTTTGCGTCGCTCCTTCTTCTTCGTCTTCTGTAATCTCGTTTGACTCTCCTTTTTCATCGTCATCTATCATTTCATTCAAATCTTCGTTTTCGCTGTCGTTTGCCATGGCATATGATTTTTTTTCTGCTTCACCGTCATTTGACATCTCATTTGATTCTTTTTCTGCTTCTCCGTCATTTGCCATCTCGTTTGATTCTTTCGCTCCTTCGCCGTATTTTGCCATCTCGTTTGATTTATTCGCGTCCTCGCCGAGCGTTTCGTTTAATTCTCCTTCTGGAACATTATGTGCAATCCGTTTCGTTCGAAACTGTCGAAACGTTAACTGCCGCCTTTTATCATATCGTATTTATCGTATTTGGACACTTTCTGCGGAAATGCATCTTATCGAAATGCATCGTATCTTACTTCCATGAGTGGCTAAGTTTAAGACCGAACACCAAATGCGTAATTGGTTGCTCGTGAAATCATTTGCGTTTACTGTTCCATTAAAAATTTTTTACAATTAAAAGTCTGCAGGAATGGCTTTTAGCACCAAGTTTCGTTCCCACTTCTAATATTGTAGCAGAGTAAAACACGTCCTTTTAGTTGGAGATCACTTGCAAGACTGATTCCCTTTATTTTGTTCCTTCGTTCCTCTCGTTCGTTCGATCGTATTACACACATATATATCACAGGGTTGCTTAGGGCTGCTAGTGTGCTAGAGTGTGTATCTTTACAAAACAGAAATGCTTAGCGCTACTATTTAAAAGTGTGTATATATATAAAACATATATGCTTAGGGCTACTGCAATATGAATATAGAGAAAACTCGGGAACAGGGTTCCGTCAAACTTACCCCACTTTAATCCGGAGCGATGAGATCTCGATGCGTTGGTGTTGCTATATACATATATATATAGTGATAGAGTTATACATACATATACCTTCGTGCACCAATTAATTGTAACCGAACAATAATAAGATATACACGAACACAAAAACAAAAATACGCTGATATTCACATTAACGGCAATGCACCGGCTCACTTGTTCTTTATGTAATTGTTTTGCTGTTAGTATTTTCTTTTTTTTTTTTTTTTTTTTTTTAAATGCTTTGCTTTTATTTATTGAATCTTCTCATTTACGAGACTAACAATAAGTGTATCAAATCTTATACTATAACCTAACTAGGAGTCATGTAGACTGAGACAGTGGCCCTGACAAGTTATGACTGGGTTGGAAGGTCTGTACAAGCGGGATCGGCTGGAGAGCCGAGTCAAGACCCTTGCTAGAGGAATTGGGTGGGCAGATAGTTTTTCATTGTACGACGCTTTTTGCTTGTCTATTTCATCTTTTACTGCGAGAATGCCGAGGTCCCTGTGGATGTTTTGGTTACGAATATACCATGGTGCCCCAGTGATAGTTCGCAGGATCTTTGATTGGGCTCGCTGAATGATGTCTATGTTGGTTCTGCTCGCGTTCCCCCACAGCTGGGAGCCATACGTCCAGATTGGCTTAAGAGTGGAGTTGTAGAGCAGGACCTTGTAGTCCAGGCACAAGGGCGATCGTGAGTTTATAATCCAGTGGAGGCTGCTTGGAGAGCTTAGATTTGGGTGAGCCCTCCACAAGGGATGCTTTGTGCTAGTTGGCGAGAGTTTTCCAATATATTTAAGTTGTTCATTTTCAGCTTCTTGCTTCAGGGCCCGGTTTAGATTGCGGGTGGCTTCAGTAAGACGTTGCTTTGAACATGGCGATCTGCTGGTTTGCCACGCTCGTCGCAGACGCCTCTTTTCCAGAACCAGCTGTTCAATTTGCCGGTTGGTTTGAACTTCTTAAATTCCCCATCCTTCCGTTTTGGGGTTGAGATCCTAGCTGCTGTGACGAGTACCTCTTCCAGTGCGGCGGTGGAGCAGTCGATGTCCGCTTCGATGTTTAGTTGGGGAGTTAGCTCAATGTGGGAACTCACATACTTTCTGTATTTCATCCAGTTAGTGTTGTGCGACGTCAGCATGTGGGGGTGGTCCGCAATTTCTGGGCTTTGAAGAAGGCTTATCAACAGAGGGGAGTGGTCAGATGAGAGATCCGGTAGTGCTATGGCGCTTATTAAATTGCGTGGGATGTTTTTTGTCACCGCGAAATCAATTAGATCTGGGATCTTTTTTGGGTCTGCAGGCCAATATGTGGGGCTACCAGGGGAAACGTAGTCCAGTTTATTGCTCACCTTTATAAGTGCATTATACAGTTGCCTTCCCTTGGGAGTCACGAGGCGTGATCCCCAGTGCGTGTGTTTGGCGTTGTAGTCTCCTGCGGCTATGAAGCGATCCCCCAGAGTGTTGTAGAAGTCCATGAATTGACCTTCAGAGATGTTAAATCGAGGTGGGCAGTAGACAGCGGCAATGCAAAGGTTGCCGTTTCCTGAGATCACTTTTATGGACGTGGCTTGCAGGTAATTTGTTGCAAACCTTTGATGAAAGTGGTGTTTGATGCGTTCTCTGATTAAAATGCCCGTTCCGCCGTGGGCCTTGCCATCCGGATGATCTGTGCGGTAAAAGGTATAGCCTCTTATATAGAAGTTATATCTCCCTGTGAGGTGCGTTTCAACCAGCAGCATGGCGTCGATGTGATTTACGTTTAGGAATTGAGTTATTTCAAGTTTATGCCGTGAAATACCGTTGGCATTCCACATGGATATACGTAGGTTAGTCATTTATTATTTGGACTGTTGTGCTACAAGCAACTGAATTACCATGTTCTGGTTCTGAACAAGGGTTTGCATGGTTGTTTTCATGAATGACATAAGTTCCATCATACTTTGTTGCATGGTGAACATCATAGATTCCAATTTGCTTTGCGGCTGCACTGGAACCTGCTGAACATTTTCTGAGTGAGGCTGGGGCGGATTTTCCATGCCTGTTCTTAGTGCTTCGGCGTAGGAGATTCCCTTGGTTGTATCTAGCTGCCCAAAAGATGATCTGGCTGCCTTGGCGAAATGTTGTTGGTGCGTAGCTGTCGCTCGTCGCATGCGACTCTTCAGCTCCTTGTAGACCGCACAGCCTCTGTAGTTTGCCGTATGGTTTCCTCCACAGTTGCCACATTTTTTCATTTGGGGGTCTTCTTTGTTTGCGGGGCAGTTTACGGAGTTGTGGAAGTCTCCGCAGACTACGCGGACCGTCCGAAGTGTGCAGTATGTCTTGGTGTGTCCATACTCTTGGCAGTTTGTGCATGGAACAGGGCCGTTGCGTTTGTGGGGTTCTTCCACGGTGATTCTTCGATGCAGTAAGAGCTGCAGCTTGTAGATCGGGTGCACTTCGTTTTTCTTTAAGGCTTTGCTATCTGGTTCGAGCTCTACCTTGAAAAGTGGTTGCGGTTTTTTGTTTCTGTTAACAATATTGCTAACATTTTTGGCACAGAAGCCCCTGGCCTTAAGGGCTTCCTGAATTTCGGAGGGGGTGACGTCAGGTTCTATACCTTTTAGCACAACTTGCAGTCCCTTGCTGCTTTTTAGTTGATAGGTGTAAAAGTTCTTTTTTGTGTCTTCCAGGTACTTAGACGCAGCTCGGAAGTGTTCTTCGGACTTCGTTTGGACCTTTGTTTCGTGTATGTTCCCTTTAATAAGCGGAACAACATGGAAATTCTCGTCCCCGACCAGCGCAACAATTTTGTTGACCAGGGCGCTTGAACTTTTTTCCCTTATGTAAATAGGTGGGGGCTTAGGTTTCCTTTGAGTCTCCTGCCTCAACTCTGGTTGGTTGTTGTCCGCCTCTGCTAAGATGGAGAATCGGTTTTCATTGGAGCTCCTCGTTTGATCGGTGCTTTTGTTGGTTCGATTGATCTTTGGTTTATTGCCAACCGTGTTGGGTGGACTAAGCTTGCGCTTGATCTGGATGTAGCGGTCCATGCCGGTCTGTATAGCCGGGACCGCTTGTTGCTTATCGAGGCTAACTGTTTTTGTTGCCATTTTATTTTGTTGTGCGGCCTTTGGGACCGAACTCGCAGTATTGGTAGTTGGTTTAATTATTGGTGGTGAGTTTACTGCAGAAATTTTAGCACTGCTTGTTGTTGGAGCTTCATTCAGCGAAGCCGGCGGTGATGGGGTTTGGCATTGGTAGCTCCATGATGCGGGAGTTGGGGTGAGCAGAGAGGGTGAGCAAGAGCTGGCTCTCTTGCTGTCGACGGTCAGTAGAGTCGAGTTGCTCTTTGTCGACTTCTGATTTTGATCTATATCTCTAGTTGAGAAATAGGAGTAGCAAGCATTTCTTGGGTTGACGGAGCTTCTACGCTCATTCTTTTGATCGCTGCTCATTTTTTCGAGCTTGTTATGCGTGGCACTTATTTGTTTAAATTAAATTAAATCAAATTTTGAATTTAATTTTGAAATTACGCGCCCAACGTTCGCACCTCAGCACTGGTCTTACGGTTGATGTGGCAACGCCACTCGCTCATGATCGCCCACCGAGATAAGTTGGCAGCGCTGTCAGCTGTTTTATCAGCTGCAAGAATTGCAAACTTATGTATTTTGCTAACCACCTGCAACACGCGGTCATTCAGCACGCCTAGGTTACGCGCAGAACTATGGCACAAGTCCACCGTTTGTTTTTGCAGATTTGCCGCTAACACTGTTCAGCACAACCACGTTAACATGAGATTTTCGCGCAGCGCTATCGAAAGACGTCCGCTTCCACAAATGTGTAGACTTTTTTGTATTAGTATTTTCAATTAAGCACTTTGTGGGAAACTGGATGCAATCCTGTCCAGGGTATGGTGATGGTCCCTCCTCCGCTGTACGAATCTCTTGTAGATTTTCACTAGTTTTAATAGAGACAGGAAGATTAGTAAAGCAGCGACGAATTCCAGGGTATTCTATTGCCTTCTTGTGGTCGACAACCTCCACGGTGTTGATCACATTTGCTGTGTTGTCGGAATTGGTGTTGATTTTCTTTACTTTCTGCAATCTATTGCGGCCGCTGACCGTAATCTTACGATCTTACGATCTCACGAAAAGGGTGTACACAAGCTTTGGATAAATTCTGCCCATGTCTTCAGAATCTATTGTTGGTGATGAACCATTTTAGGGCCCTGCCCTTCAGCAGTTCCGGCTTCGCTCGTGGGATTGGTTGATATCCAGACCGTATGTCTTTGCTGACCACTCCTCCACCTTCTCCAGGAACTCCAACGGCTTGTCATGTTCATCGTACCGGAAGGTCCATTCCCGCACCTGCTTCGCCACCTTCGCGTAAACTTGAGGGCGCGTTGTCCCGACGACCGCGGCTGGACTTCCGTCTCTCCCTCCTCACGCGGCTGGCTTACCGCGTTCATTCCCGAGCTCGCGCAGTTAAACCTACCCCTCCAGCTTGATCCCTAGGGCGCTCGCTATTGCAGGAAAGTTATCCTTATTTAGGCTGTATAGCCACGATTTCAGGACAATCACTGTTGGGCGCCATATGTATCGAACTGATTTCTTAGTTTCTGATCGCTACGAATTGCAACGGCTAGCTTAGAGAGTTTGTTTGTTCGTCCCACCAAATTTATGATTTTTGTGATTGCCCGACCAAAGAGAAGACAGAGTTTCTAATTAGAATAGCCTTTATTTAGTAGCAATTCGATTATAGGGATTCCTGCGATCATCGCCTTCGGATGCGCGTCGTCGCTCCGTTGTCGTCCTTTTTCGCTGGTCCCGTGTCGCTTCAGACAGCGTACCCGTGCCGGCTCGACTGGGGCTTAGGATATTATGGGGGCAGGGTGTATCGTCCGTGAGATAAGCTAGCGCTCCTCCCCGAACCACCTTTGCCGACCAAAGACTCCACTGTCCCTTTCTGACCACGCTAGGCCCTTGTGATCGCTTGTCCTTCGCTTGTATGGGTCCTCCTTGGATGCCCGCTTCGACCCTCACTTGACGTTCACTCGTTCCGGGTACCGTTCCGCGTACTTTGACTGTTTTACTATTTCGCTTTCGACCTCCGCGTACTTTCACTGACTGACTGTACGGACTTCCGCGTACTCTTCTGATTGACTATAATACGGTCACTTTCATGATTGACTGTCCTGAGCTGCTCCTGCGCCGCCCTTCCTATAGCCTGCGGGTATCCCACTATTTCCCGGGTACAAGGTGCAACTCAAGTCCCGTTAGTTCACGGTGTGTCCCCTTTGTGCTTGTCCAAAGTCCACACCGTTACCGTTCGAGCTTTGTGCCCTTGGCCGGTTCGAGTCCAAGGTCTAGCGCGGTATCGTTAGTTCACGGTCTCTCCGCTTTGCCGGGGCCCAAGGTCAATTATTTACAGCTTGACTTGACCGCCCTTAACTCCTCGAAGCCCACCGATACTCCAATCAAGGATATTTTGTTGTAGGGGGTTTTACAAACCACCTAACATTTTACACTCCATTATTAACTTCTCTTAAGTTAAGACAACTTGTAATAAGGTTACCATCCTTCCCGTGGGATACCATGATACAATGCTGAGGTTAGTAGATAACATAAAGCTAGAATGTGAAGGAAAGGTCCATACGGTTAAGAATTGCTCCGTAGCGCCGGGAGCCACATTTCGCCAGCTAACAGCTAACAGGCACGGGCGCTCAAGAACATCATGCAGGTGAGACAGAACACTGCGACACGCAACAAAGCGACCTGCATCACATCACTTACGTCTACGAAGGAATCATCTTTATAAATGACAGACCGGCACTTGTGCGTGTGGACAACGGTACTATCGTTCAATCAATATGAACAGTGAAGAAGAAGAAACACGGACTAAGTGCACGTCATGTGTATATAACGATGATTTTGCACTCGTTTAGCGGTGTCTTAATGATTTTATATATAGCGATGATTTCCTAGGATATGCCAATGTTAAAATCATCGCTTGCTTTCACAGAAATCGAACGGTGACTAAGCGGTAGAAATATTTATTGATCTATGACATACCGATTAAAAATCGGTTAATGGAAACTTAAACCGATCTTTTGAAATTCTTTAAAATCCTCATAATAAAAAATTCTCCAAGGCAAAAACCATTGAACGATAGAAAGCTAAAGTAATAAGCAATCGCTCTCTAAATCTCTAAATTTTTAAGGTATGCTAAACCATAAGTAACCGTTACTCGTAGACTGAAAGAGAAAACTAGGTTTGTTGAAAGGTATGTAACTGGCAGAAGGCAGCGTATTCGACCATATAAAATATATATATTCTTGATCAGGATCAATAGCCGAGGATCAATAGCCGATCTGACCATATTCGTCCGTCTGCCTGTCCGTTCGAATGAACGTCGAGATCTCAGGAACTTTTAAAGCTAGAAAGCTGAGATTCAGAATGTAGAGTCCAGAGACATAAACGCAGCGCAAGTTTGTTGACCCAGGTTGCCACGCCCACGTCCACTCTAACGCCAACAAGCCGCCCAAAACAGTCAATGTTAAAATGTATCCTTCGCACTTCGACTAGCTAAGTAGCGGAAACTCGAGACGGGAACTCGACTTTACAGTTCTCTCTTGCTTAATATTGGCGTAGACGGTAGGATGCTGAAAAAAAAGACCTAGTAAACCCTCAACAAAGTAAATCGGTACCTTTTACAATTAAAGAGGCTCAATCGGTATCCGCCTTAGAACCTGTGTGTCCTTATTATATTAAAATATTCAATTAAGACGCCCGCTACGCATAGTGAGACCGCGACCGGATAATGTACCAATGTACATAGTTTAGTTCACACAAATCGCGACATACAGTAGCAATCTATGAAGAAGAAAGATTGCCCGCTTAAAATTTAAACAAATGTGACTGCTACGTATCAAAAAACGTTTTATAAACAACCACAATAAAAAATACAATTCAACGCTCACATTCTGATACGTTGTTCATGACGTTGTACTCAGTTATGAA
The DNA here is from genome assembly GCF_016746365.2 of Drosophila yakuba. Lineage (NCBI taxonomy): Eukaryota > Metazoa > Arthropoda > Insecta > Diptera > Drosophilidae > Drosophila > Drosophila yakuba. The sequence goes on along the minus strand of NW_025048825.1, from coordinate 207,957 downwards.
TAATTTCGGGTAGAGTACCCTGGTGCCTTAGCTTTTTCGGCGATGGGGTGGGACGGATTGCCTTCCATAACTTTTCACACATACTTTAATTTATAGGATTCCTACGGAAACTATAATTAACTATGATTGTAAATCCCATACTAAAGGAGACAAAAGAAGAATATTGAAAAAAAAACGAAACTCGCAAAATAAAACAGAAAAGTTTTACAGACTGCAGCAAGACTAAACTGTAGCAAGGTCTTTGGTGGAATTTGAACCTCGCTTTCTCTAACCAACCCGACCATAATCTTCACGATAGTATCTTCGAAGATTCCCGAAAGAAACTTCCGATCTTATTTTAGTTGCCGTCAACTCAGGATAATTACAGGTTTAGCAATTCATGAATTATTGAAGTTCATATTATACCTTTATTTACAAAAGAGGCAGGATGGCCTAACAAATAAGATTTTGTAAGAGTATTCATTTATTCTACTTCCTTGTGTGCCTACTCAAAACAAAATAACAAAAGTAAGAAAATCTCCTCCGTTCACTTAAACTACTATTAAAATTTCAGTTCATTAAATTTCCTAAGGCCTAAGAGAATTGACCCTGTTAATTAATTTTGTAAGGTTAATCTTAATGATAATGGTTAGTTGTTGGGTTTTCTAACAAACAAACTATGCATAAGGTAAGAAATATTTTAAATAACAATGCTAAGCCAAATGGGGTCACTTTATGCAAAAATAAAAAAATGTTCTTTAGTAACGGGCTCTCTAGTATTTCAATTTCGGTAACCTGCAATGTTTAGATATATAGTCGGGATTTGCAGAGGCCCGATGGCCAGATAAAAACTTGATTCTGCCAACAGATCGGTGTTTAGTTGGGGCACTAGTGCAAGACGGCGACATACCTGATAAAGAAAAACTCTTGGGAGATTTCCCTCTGAGGAGGTTTTTCAAACAAAGTGGTTGGGGCTCCTAGACGAGGAAACCCCCGCACAATGATTTAGCAGGGAATTTTTTTTTTGGTTACAAAAAAGAACGAGACTGTAGCCAATTCCAATGAATATAGGTGTGCTTCTATTGGAAAGTTGGAAGACGCTCTCAGTCGATCTTTAGATCGACTCGGCTATTGATCCTGATCAAGAATATATATACTTCATACGATCGGAAACGCTTCCTTCTGCCTGTTACATACTTTTCAACGAATCTAGTATACCCTTTTACTCCACGAGTACCCTGAAAAAGTTCGTACCGTTCGTTAGTCAGCTGTCCTCACTGCCCCACAAGCTTTAGCTTGATCGTAAAACGATCGGGCAATGTTTCGGCCACGTTCCCTCCCCTTCATGCGTTCGCATGCCTGATGGATCGTCGCGGGCCGCGCAATACGATCCCCTTTTGTCAAGATTGTCCGTCAAAAACGTTATGTCAGTGTTTTTGACCCTCTCCACTTCTCGCGTCAGCACCCCTTCTGGAAATGTTTACCTACTCATTTTGTTGTAGTTAAAATAATAGCATAATTTTATTGAGAAATAGCGCTAGAGTAATGGCTAGTGCCATGTGTAATGTGTAAAATAAAAAAGAATTAAAAGGCTAGCATACGAAAATTATGCAAAGGTGCGCACGTGTTGGCTATTCACGACTACAAACGTCGCTCTGAGGGCGCTTGTTTTTGCGTAACAAAAAAAAAAACAATACTCGCCGCTGAAAAGTAATTCTTATTTAAGACAATATCGAACACAAAAAAATATTTAACTCCTATTAATGAAATACATTGCCTGGAAGAGGCTGACAATAGAATAATTTTCTTTAAACCTGACACCCTTCGGTTACCATTGTTACAAAAATATACTTATATTTACTAATGGTGTAAAAATAAAATGAGCACGAGAATACATTTAAGTTATCCAAGCCGCAAACATAGCACTCTATCCCATTTTATAAACAAATTTTAAATTACAATCTAGGAGGCTTTTCATTTGTCTTTGTTTTTGTCATTGCCTTTGCCAGCGCTTAGCTACCCGAAAAAATAATCAAACTCGCAGAAACACAGCATCCGCTTGGAGACCAAACCATGGTCAACTTATTGCGCTGCAATCAAACTGCATCGGTAAGAATAATTGAATTTCACAACGCAGAGGAATAATTTCGGCATTAAGTTTTTATTCTAAACATAATTGAAAGTTCAAGAAGTTTCAAAAGAAAAGCTTCTGGCCGAGGTTGATTGGATCAGGAATTAGAATCGAGAAGTCAGTCTGTTTCGAGATCGGATCGAGAACGATCTAAGATAAAAACCCATAGTAGTGTCTTGTAATATTGTATAGGTTTAAAAAGTTTATCACCAATAAATTTTTTAAAATATTAAAATAAAATATTTTTATAAATAAATTTTTAACAACAAATTTAATTTGTAATTTCCGGATCTTGACGCGTTATACATACAAATACCTTCGTGCACCAATTAATTGTAACCGAACAATAATAAGATATACACAAACAAAGATAAAAAAAATACAATAAGTGAAGTATGCAAGTTATCCAACCCGTAAACATAGCACTCTATCCCAGTTCATAAACAAATTTTAAAATTTCAATCTAGGCGGCATTTCCTTTGTCTTTGTTTTTGTCATTGCCTTTGCCAGCGCTTAGCTCCCCGCTAAGATAAACAATCAAACTCAAAAAAAACACAGCTTCCGCTTGGAGACCAAACCATGGTCAACTTATTGCGCTTTAATCAAACTGCATCGGTCAGCATAATTGAATTTCACAATGCAAGAAATAATTTCAGCATCAAGCTTTTATTCTAAACATAATTGAAAGTTCAATAAGTTTCCAAAGAAAAGCTTCTGTCCGAGGTTGAGTGGATCAGGATTCAGAATCTAAGAGTCAGTCTGTTTCGGGATCGGATCGAGAACGATCGAAGATAAAATCAGATAATAGTGTCTTGTAATATTGTTTAAGTGAAAAAGTTTATCAACAATAAATTTATTAAAATATAAAAATAAAATATTTTTTTAAATAATTTTTTAACATCAATTTTAATTGGCGCCCAACGTGGGGCGGTGTCATTTAAAAGTTCTAAATAAATATTAATGATAATAAGTTAAATATAAAACGGAACTCGCGCCGCCAACAACCCATATTTTTAGAGGAAAAATTAAAACATCCTCATTAATCCAACGACATTTAACTACTGTGACAGTGATCGTGGAAAAACTTAATTGGAAATTAATTAATGCAATAATCCAATTAAGAAGTTAAAAAAAAGGTGGACTGAATACTTAATACGAATTACAAGAACACGATACTAAACAGAACTCAACAAAAACCGAACTCTACCAAACCAGAACTGAACAAGAAAAAGAAATGAAACCAACCCAAAAACTATAACCAAAATATTCAAAAAAATATATAATAAAAAATCAACACCAAGAAGGAAGGAAGAGCAAAGGGCCATCCCCCGCCACAGCTGAATACAAAAAATTTCTTTTGAAGGAAGACCCCAACAGAACTGAAGGAAGAATACAACGGAAAGTATCGTGAGCAGAATAAAATAATTTTAAGTCTTTAAACAATTTAATAAAACAAGATCAGGATATACAAAATACTATAAAGTGTAAAAAAGAAAAAAATTTAAAATCTATTTAAACCATTAATATAAGAAAACAATCTGGAAAATTTAATAACAAGTTTTGAAGATTTAAATTTAACAATGGCAACCGGAGGTTCAGCACCAATACTCTCTGCGGGCGGGATATCCAACGCCAGCAATCTGACGATGGAATTAATTAACCGATTAATAAGTGTACAATTGAGTGAAGTAACCAGAAAAATTGAAGGGATAGAAGGGCATATAATCGCTAGCAAAAATGTAGTGGAAGATTATAAAATCCAAACAATCGACCCAACTATAAATTGTGAAACTACCCTAGAGGTTGTTAAATCTTTACCAAAATTCACAGGAGAAATAACCCAATATGTAGGGTGGAGAGAAGCGGCAGAAACTGCCATGAAGCGAAAATTCGAAGCGAACAATATTTTATCGCTTTAACAATTCTACGTAATAAAATCATGGGAGCAGCACATGATGCTCTAACTAACCATGGTACAGTTTTAAACTTACAAGCAATTCTTTCCAGATTGGATTTTATTTATAACGATAAAAGACCAATCCATATTCTCGAATCAGAATTAAGCATCCTTAGGCAGGGACGTATGACCATTACAGAATTCTACAACGAGGTAAACAAGAAAATGACATTACTGATAAATAAAACCATAATGACATATGGAAAAGACAGCGAAATAACCAAAGAAACAAATAAAACAATTAGGAGCAACGCTCTTAGAATTTTTATTTCTGGATTGAACGGTTCAATCTCAGAAACACTATTTTCTCTAAACCCACCAGACTTGCCAAATGCTTTGGTAAAGTGTCAAGAATTAGAGTCTAACAACTTTCGAGCCCAATTTGCAAATAGGTATTATGGATTTAGGAATGAAAATAAAGGTCAGGGAAACAACTTAAGATTTAATACAGTTAATTCCAGACAGAATAATAATAATAACAACAATAATAATATTAATTATAATAATAATAATAACAGAATGAATAATAACTGGAATAACAACCTGAATAATAATTGGCCGCAAAACGGGAACTTTGGGCAAAATAATAATTGGAATTCAAATAACAATTCTAAGGTACAACCCCCACCAGAACCAAAGGAAGTCGAAAGTTTCATAAAGTATCAAAATCGTCCGAATAATGATTACTATCGTCCGAGTAATAATTACAATAGGGGGTATAATAATAACAGACAGAATTATAATAATTTTGCACAAAGATATAATTATAATCATAACCAAGCTCAAAAAATTGGACCACAAATCCCATTAAAAAGGGAAGCAACTGGGACAGTAAGTCAACCAGCCCAGAAAGGTATGAGAATAAATAACATTGATGAGGATCATTTTTTAAATCAAGGTCCTACAGAGGAATGCCTCATATAACAAGAATAGACAGTAATACAAAAAAACAACTAAAAATATTAATTGACACAGGAGCCTCTTCTTGCCATATCAAAAAAGGAATTTATAAAAATAAAAAAGAATTACCAATTTACAAGAGAGTATCAACAGTTCATGGATACTCAATTATAAAATATTACCATATACTAACAATATTTGAAGCGAAACATATATTTTATGAAATAGAAGGTTTGGAATCCGACTTATTAATTGGGTACAATCTATTAAGGAAAATTGGAGCTAAAATAGATGTAGAAAAAGGTATTCTTGAATATAATGGAAAAAAGGAAAAACTAGAATGTTATGACAATGAAGAGAAAAACGATTTGTGTTTAATTGGAGAAAATAATACTCTTCCATTAAAAGAATATATTATAAAGAAATACTTTTGCAATCAAAAAGAATATAAAACTGAATCAGTTATTGCAGAAGGAAGTAGTTATAGCTGGAGATCTTATAATCTCGAGCACGCAGACGATGTTAATTCCGTCAAATTACAATTGAAAAGTTTGGGATCAAAAAATCCTGAACAAGCCGACGATGTTAATTCCGTCAAATTACAATTGAAAAGTTTTGGATTAAAAAATCCTGAACACGCCGACGATGTTATTTCCGTCAAATTACAATCAAAAAGCTTAGGATCAAAAAATCCTGATCACTCCGACGTTGAATTATCCGTCAACAATAAAACTAATAGTTTGGGATCCACAAATCCTGAACACGCCGTCGTTGAATTTTCCGACAAAGAAAAAATTCATAATCTAATAATAAATTCAAATCAACTGAAAAATTTCGAAAATAAAATTATGAATAAAATTGAAAAGGAGCATTCTAAAATAAATATGCAAATCCCTTTTCGAACCGATATTCGAGGAGAAATAAATACTGTCAATGACAGGCCAATTTATAGCAAACAATATCCTTATGCTATGTCAGTCTCAGATTTCGTTAATAATGAAATCGATAGAATGTTAAAAGAACAAATAATAAGACCTAGTAGAAGCCCCTATAATTCACCAGTCTTAGTAGTACCCAAAAAAGGTCAAAACGAAGATGGAACTCTAAAACACCGACTAGTTATCGACTATAAAAAATTAAACGAAAGCACAATACCGGACAGATACCCGATGCAAGACTCGTCTGTAATACTATCTAACTTAGGAAAGTCAAAATATTTCTCAACAATTGATTTGGAATCAGGATTCCACCAAATTTTAATGAAAGAGTCAGATATTGAAAAAACAGCCTTTTTTATTAATAACGGGAAATTTGAATTCTTACGTATGCCATTTGGGTTAACAAACGCCCCCAGAATATTTCAAAGAGCAATGGACGATATATTAAGAGAACAAGGAAAAACTTGTCATGTTTATATGGATGACATAATAATCTATTCAAATACAATTGAACAACATTATACTGATCTAATTCAAATAATTAATATTTTACAACAAGCTAATATGAAAATTTCTCTTGAAAAATCGAAATTCTTTAAATTAGAAACAGCATTTCTTGGTTATATCGTTTCTCACAATGTAATTAAAACGGATCCTGAAAAAATTTCTACAATTATAAAGTATCCGATTCCAAAAAACATTAGAGAACTTCGAAGTTTCCTGGGACTCACTGGATATTACCGAAAATTTGTCCGAAACTATTCAAAAATTGCCAAGCCCTTAACCAAATACTTAGGAGGAGATAATGGTAAAATTTTTAGAAGAATGTCTACAAAAATTACAATACAGTTAGATGATCCAGCTGTAAAAGCCTTTAACGAACTAAAAGATAATTTAATAGCACAAGTGGAATTAGTCCAACCAGATTACAACAAAAAATTCACTTTGACAACAGACGCATCAGATGTAGCTATCGGAGCGGTATTATCACAGGATAGTAAACCAATTACTTTCATATCCAAAACTTTAAATAAAACCGAACAACTTTACGCCACTAATAAAAAAGAATTGTTAGCCATAGTTTGGGCTCTTAAAAATCTCAGAAATTATTTATATGGAGTAATCGGTATAGAAATACAAACAGACCATCAATCTTTATCGTTTACAATCTCGGATAAAAACCCGAACATAGAAATAAAAAGATGGTATTCTTTTATAGAAAGTTTCACCCCAAAAATAATATATAAGCCCGGAACAACAAATGTCGTCGCTGACGCATTATCTCGAATAAAATTAAATAACCTTACAGACAGCGATATAGAACAATCAAGCTCAGATCAAAATACACAGCATTCTGCCGAAAGTAGTTTTGAAAATGTAATACAAGAGACCCGTAAACCGTTAAATCAGTTTCAACAACAACTGTTATTAACAACGGGAAGGTATACAATACATGAGTCATTGAAAGTTTTTGACAAGACACGACATATAATCGAATATGATACGCCAGAAAATTTAATAACAATATTAAGGGAATATCTACCATCAAACATAACGGTAGAAATTCATTGCACCTTAGAAGATCTTTATCATATTCAATTACCTTTAAAAAATAACTTTACTAACAAATTTCTTTTTACTAAAATATTTCTACAAGACGTGGAAAAAAATGAAGATAGGGCGATTATAATAGAAGAAACACATTGTCGAGCTCATAGAGGACTAGACGAAAACTACAAACAAATCAATAGATTATATTATTGGCCAAATTTACTTACCAAATTAAGGGAATACATAAAAAATTGTACAATTTGCAACGAAAATAAATATAACAGGCATCCAATTAAAATTCCTATTGGGGAAGCTCCTATCCCAACTAAAGAAGGAGAAAATTTACACATCGATATTTATTACGCGCAGAATCTCATTTTCTTAACTTGTATTGACGCATATTCAAAATTCCTAGTAGTAAAAGAAACTCAAAATAAACTAAACATCGAGAATAAAGTAATGGAATTACTTCAACAATTTCCACACGCCAAAGTAATTATGACCGATAATGAACCGAGCTTTACCTGTGCTCAATTTAAATCCTTTGCACAAAGATGTGGTTTAACTCTACATTTCGCAGACCCCAGACATAGTACCTCGAACGGACAAATTGAAAGGGCACATTCGACATTAACAGAATTAGCTCGTTGCATAAAAGAAGAATTTAATCTCATTGACTATTCTGAAATAATTATTAGAGCCGCAAAAGAATTTAATCAGAGTATTCATTCTACAACAAACCAAAAACCTTTTGATATTCTCTATAATAAAATTGAACACAAAAACATTCCAAACATTCTGAAGAACACTCAGGAAAAAATGTTAGAAACACATAATGAAGGCCGTAAAGAAAAAGAATATCATGTAGGACAGGTTGTTTATGAAAAGAAACATGGGGAAAGAAATAAGCTAAAAACAAGATATAAAAAACAGATTGTTAAGGAAAACCTACCTAATAAAATAGTAATCAATAGTAGAAACAGAACTATTCACAAAGACAATATTAAGTTTTAACAAATATTATATTTCTTTTAAATTTACAGACAATGCATTTCTTGTTACTTCTAATACTATCGTAATGATAGCCACTTCAGAAATAATTGATTACTCCAATCACGAATTTTTCATGTTCAAAGACAAGAAGGATGTTCTTACTTACGAATCCTATAGCGATTTATTCCACGTAACCAATTTAAGTTTTTATAAAGAAATAATCAATGTTGAAACAGAAAACATAAAGAGAGACACTAACAAAAGATCACAATGGGAAATCACATACGACTTAGAAGTTATCGAACTAATTTTATCACAGTTAACATCATCTAGATCCAAAAGGGGAATTAATGAATTAGGCACCGTGTGGAAGTGGTTAGCTGGAACTCCGGATCATGACGACTTCGTCAAAATTCAAAATACAATCAATGACTTAATAGAAAATAATAACAAACAATTTATTATCAATTCCAAATTGTTTAACGAAATAGAATCTCTTTCTGATGATTTTAAACATGTATTTATGGACCAAGATTTACCATTAAGAAAACATCGCCTAAAACTTTTAACATTTGACTTGCAAAATTTAATCGATACTATCACATTAGCTAAAATTGATGTCTTTAATACTAAAATTTTAAACCATGAAGAAATAAAAGAAATATTAAGTCACGAATTAAGACCAGTAATCATTGCAGACCTAATGGATATCTCTGTGTTCAAAATCGTATTACATAAAGAACTCTTAATAATTTATGTAAAATACCCTATAGTTTATAACAGATGCGAAATATACTATGCTAGAGCGATTTCAAAAGGCGATGGAAAACTAGTAATAAGCAATCAAGTCGCAAAATGCGACAATACATATTATGAAATGTCTACATTTAAGACCGAACTTTTTAACAATTACTGTACTATAAGTAAGGAAAAATCTTGTTTTACCAAATTATTAAATGGAGAAAAATCCACTTGTAAGAAAATAAGGGAAAAAAATAAGGAAATAGATATCATCCAAGATGGTGCCATTTTTATAAATGGTTACAATATTGTTAACAACTCCCACTTAAATGGGTCATTTCTAATAACATTTAACGGAACAACCACAATAAACAACATTTCATATACAAATTTAGAAAGTAAAATTCTTGAATACATAACCACAAACCATTTTACAGATTATGAAATATCCGATTACATATTGTCCAATAACTCGGAACTCTCTCTAGATAATATAAACATTTTAAATCCCTTCATTAAAATAAGTAATACCAAGATATCACTTTCTTTTATATTATTAATTTTATTCATTTTGTATTTGATTACTACATTAATAGTAAAATTCAGATATTTTTTATTTGTAACCAAACAAAAACGGCCAGAACTAGAAAAACCAAATAATGAGGAAGTATTTTTAACAGAATTAAATGAACGTTTAAACGAAATTCGTAATGAAGCGGGACGCGTCATTTTAGAAGGGGGAGAGTTATCCAACCCGTAAACATAGCACTCTATCCCAGTTTATAAACAAATTTTAAAATTTCAATCTAGGCGGCATTTCCTTTGTCTTTGTTTTTGTCATTGCCTTTGCCAGCGCTTAGCTCCCCGCTAAGATAAACAATCAAACTCCAAAAAAACACAGCTTCCGCTTGGAGACCAAACCATGGTCAACTTATTGCGCTTCAATCAAACTGCATCGGTCAGCATAATTGAATTTCACAATGCAAGAAATAATTTCAGCATCAAGCTTTTATTCTAAACATAATTGAAAGTTCAAGAAGTTTCCAAAGAAAAGCTTCTGGCCGAGGTTGAATGGATCAGGATTCAGAATCTAAGAGTCAGTCTGTTTCGGGATCGGATCGAGAACGATCGAAGATAAAATCAGATAATAGTGTCTTGTAATATTGTTTAAGTGAAAAAGTTTATCACCAATAAATTTATTAAAATATAAAAATAAAATATTTTTTTAAATAATTTTTTAACATCAATTTTAATTTGCATATATATAAATGTATGAATGAGTTGGTTTTCTTTTCTATTCGGCTCTCAGGTTACTTGGAGTGAGCACTTGTTAGGAAAGTCTACGCTGTTGCTTGTTTTCGCTGATACTTACATTAACTGCAATGCACCGGTTCAGATCGGTAAAGCAGAGATAATTTCCAGGGTATGCTACACCCCTTCTATTTCCTGCTTGTGGTCGACAACCTCCACGGTGTTGATCAAATCTGCTGTATTGTCGGAGGCTTTAGACTCCTTGCCGCAAATCCTGAGAGTTTTGTGGGACTATGGTCTTCCTTCAAAGTGTGTTCCTTATTAGTTCTGGGTTCTTACAAAGTAGGTCCTGTTATTTTATGGATTAGCGTTCTTGCTCCTCGATTTTCTCGACTGGAGCTTGAGTCTTCCCGACTATAGACTGACGGATAACTGCCCGGGTATTGATGTACGGATGATTACCCGGGTATTGACTACGAGTGTTTTCCCGGGTACTGACTAACTCTATCTGTGGGCCACGGTCTTTTTATACCGGCATAGAGCTTTTTCTGATCTATTGGTCTTCCATGCCAAGTTTTCCCACCTAGGAATCATATTTCTAACTTTCCCCTATTTTGGAAGTCAATACCCCTTCGGTGAAGTGTGCCCGGAACTGGTGGTGATTTCCTTTTCTTTCTGCAATCTTATTGCGGTCGCTAACCGAGTCATCGGAGACTCGTTTATTGTCGACTTGCATTTTCTTTGTCGCAATCCAACTGAGTCAACGCGATGATAGTAACCCTTCCCCTACTTTTGGATTCTGGTGTTGCATCTTCAAAGATGAGATTAAGCATACAGGCTCCAGAGACATAGACGCAGCGCAAGTTTGTCGATTCATGTTGCCACGCCCACTCTACACACACAACAAACCACAAACCGCCAAAAACTGTCAGTGTTCAATTCGCACTTTCACTAGCTGATTAACAGGTATCAGATAGTCGGGGGACTCGACCTTAGTGTTCTCTCTTGTCTTTTTCTTGTCGATGCGAGAATGAAAGTGTGAACTGTTGCAATCTAAAAATGCACCTAGCAAATCTTCTTGATACATTCTGTGGCCTCATGAGCCATAATAAGCTAGAATTATCGGTGACTACTTCAAATTCTTGCAGTTCTAGCGGCAAAACTTTTTAATGGCTAATACCACGGCTAAACACTCTCGGTCGCTTAAGCTATAATTACGTTGTGATCGACTTAACTTTTTTGACATATAGACAATGGACTTTTCAGCTTTATTTTCCGCTAGTTAAACCAACACTGCACCGATGCTGAAATCGCTGGCGTCACAGTGAAGATAAAACTTCTTCTTAAAGTCTGGGTTTGTTAAAACCAGTGCAGAGGTTCTTCGAGGCCAAGCAAATTTAACATTTTTAGAAAAGACATCTGTGATCGGACATGTGAGATCCGCGAAGATGGGTATGAACCTTCGGTACCAACCACTTTTTGAAGCCTTTGGAAATAATTGCTTTACTACTGCTAATCGCTGACTTTTGGACGATGTTCAGGGAAAAATGTTATCCCCGGTTAACTTATATTCTTCGATTCGTGCATGCACGGCTGTAATATTTGGAGCAATTTGGAAAGTTAAGGATGACTTAAAAAGACCTGTTGTGCTAGCTCTTTTACCAGACAACTAATGTTCGCTTCTGTGTCCAACAGACCAAGTTCTGTATACTCCAAGAACGATACTTCAGCATAGCTTTGCAAATCACTTGGGTTTTTTTAAATTTTCAATTTCTTATTTCTCTTAACCTCAGTATAAAATGACTATAATCTAAGCGTGCGCCGATTGCGGTGCAATCGCATCGGAATGCAGTTAGCCATTGTTGACTTATTTAATGTGGTCTTTTAATTTAGTTCATCGGGGGCATTCTGTTCTTGGTGAATGCTCTAGTATGTCGGTTTAGCGATTGCTTTTGAAGGCAATTTTGACATTGCGGTTTGTAGGTCTCAGAATACTCGTCGTTCCTCTACGCAGTTCGCCCAGATATGACCTATTTCTTCGCAGTTCCAACACTTTAGCTTTTCTGCAGAGTTTTCACACACCAGAACTAGGCGACGTTAGTGTCCCACAGAATGCACGGGCTGATACAGTATCTTTTGCCTAGTCTCGGGTAGCAGGCTGTTCTTTAATATTTTAATAAACTCATCTTCTTCAATTTTGATCAATGCCTTATCAATTAAAGAAGCCACTGTTCACCTAGCCGCATTAGCTTCTCTTAACTGGGTTAAATTAAAACAATTATACTCTATATTACCTTCCAAAAAAAAGTTATGGGAGGCGTATTCACTACTGGTATAGCTGATAATCTTCATATTTTTTTGTTTTCTTTAGCTTTTCTTCTTTCTCGGACACAAGATTACCGAATAGCTGATGTTATGCTAAATTCATGGGTTGGTTTAAGCTCCTTCAAGGTTTCTCGGTTTGATATCCGCGTCCGAATAGCAACGTCGTTGGCGTTATTAAGGCTCCCTCTGTATTGCGATAGTAAGATCACGCCGGTCTAACTAGTTCAACACATCAGTTTCCTTGGGAAATCCTACATCGTGCCGTGGCAAGGCCTACGTTGGGCGCCAAAAGTTATGTAATGGTTGACTTAGCATAAGAATTTGTAGGATTCCTAGTTAAACTATAACTTACTATGCTTGTAATTCCAATACTAAGAGGGATAAAAGAAGAATTCTGATAAAAAACGAAACTCGCAAAGTAAAACAGAGAAATTACAGACTGCAGGAAGACTAAACTGTAGCAAGGTCTTTGGGGAATTTGAACCTCGCTTTCTCTAACCAACCCGACCATAATCTTCACGATAGTATCTTCGAAGATTCCCTAAAGAGACTTCCGATCTTATTTTAGTTGCCGTCAACTCAGGATAATTACAGGTTTAGCAATTCATGAATTATTGAAGTTCATATTATACCTTTATTTACAAAAGAGGCTGGATGGCCTAACAATTAAGATATAGTAAGAGTATTCATTTATGCAACTTTCTTGTGGGCTTACTAAAAACAAAATAACAAAAGTAAGAAAATTCTTCAAGTCCTCTGTTTACTTACACTACTATTAAAATTTCAATTCATTACATTGCCTAAGGTCTAAGAGTATTGACAATGTTAATTAATTTTGTAAGGTGTGACGATCTGTCAGTGCTCGGGTGGCCCAAGGATGGCCAGGACTCGCCGCAGATATTAGATTTGGTTCAGGTGGGGTTGCTGGAAGAGAATCCGACCCGGGAATCCGAGAAGACGGGAAAATTAAACAGTCTACCAATTAAGGGGGGAAAGTTTGAGAGGCCGGTTAAGTCTACTTATGATGAGAACAGTTTTTAGAGGTCGGTTAGGTCTGCTAATGATGAAAATGGGAGTTTAGGCCGATCAGGTCTACTAATTATGCGAAGCGGTTTAGAGGCCGGTTAGGTCTGCTAATGATAAGAAGGGTTTTAGAGGCCGATCAGGTCTACTAATTATGAGACGAGTTTTTCAGGTCTACTATAACTTAAACACGCGAGCCGGTGAACCGAGCCGGAAAATGAGACGTAATACGCAGAGTTTAGTTTGTTACCACATCGTTACCCGCCTCCTATGGCTCTGTTGCACTTTTTACCGCTGATCCTTGGCTGTTGGTTGTTTCTGCTAGCTCCTCCTGGAGGTCTTGTCGCCGATCGCCGGCCGATCTGAGGGCGGTTTGGCGGAGGATAGTGGCCCGCATATCCCAACCGAACTTGGGCCGCATTAGTATAGCCGATCTATTGCGGGGCAGTGTGATCCTTCGCGCACGATCCTTGGCGCGAGCGCGTATTGGGTTCGAATTTAAATGTTTCTTATTCTATACATGTTTTTTTCCCATGTTTCTTTGACTTCATGTTTATTATTTAAGTCTAATTCTATACAGGTTTTTCCCCATGTTTCTGTGACTTCATGTTTATTATTTACAATATTACTATGTGAGAGTTCGGCGCGTCGCAAAGGTTAATCTTAATGAATATGGTAGTTGTTGGGTTTTCTAACAAGCAAACTATGCATAAGGTTAGGAATATTTTAAATAATAATGCTAAGCTAAATGAAGTCACTTATGCAAAAATAAAAAAATGTTCTTTGGTAACGGGCTCTCTAGTATTTCAGTTTCGTTTCCTTTCAATGGTTATAAAGTTTTTTTTCTTCAGCAACCCCTATAATTTAAATACTCGTTTTAAATGCCCTTGTAAGAATGTAGATGTTGATTACGCAACGACAATACGGAATTCTTCTTAGCTCACATGTGTCCAGATCCAGCGTTGAAACCTTCCAGCGATGAAATAATGATCCATTTTGTCGATGCTAGCGGGGATTAATTGACCTATAAAAATTAAGGGGCTACATGACTGCGGTTACGAAACACACTCTCGCAAGTCGACTCCCATATGGTCTAGCAATCACCCATTGCATTACTTAAATCTTAACCGCCTATCCGCTGACGGTCCTGGTTTTTTTTTCTTCATAAATTATCCTGGCTGATAAAAGTAACTGATGCGGATTAGCTCATGCTACGGTGCGGACCGATATACATAGATAGGCCGGCGTGTCCAATCAGTGAATGTAATCGAAACGGAAGACTTCAGGATGTGGCCTTAGTTCCCTGAAAAACAATTGTTCCAAATATCAGTAGCCAACGATTGTCCTACGCATGAATAATAACGCAGTTGGTGGTCAGTAATCCATCCGACCGGCCAGCAGAGGCCCGGTGGTGGCCAGATGAAAACTTGATACTGCCAACAGAAAGTGTTTTAGTTAAGGCGCTAGTGCAAGACGGCGACCTGATAAAGAAAATTCTTGAGAGAATTTCTTTCGAGGAGGGTATAATTAAGGCGCTAGTGCAAGACGGCGACCTTATAAAGAAAATTCTTGAGAGAATTTCTTTCGAGGAGGTTTTACGAACCACGCGGTTGGGGGTCCAAGGCGAGGCAGCCCCCGCGAAGAACACAGATGCCACTTAAAATTTTGGTACAGTTTCGTTTTCTCTCCAGTACGGGAACAGATCACGTTGCAGATCGGACCACGCTAATCAGTAGTTGCTCTTAACCTCTAACTCTATTAAAAGGACTTGCAAAATGATTAAGCAGGAAATTTTTTTTTTGTTACAAAAAAGAACGAGACTGTAGCCGCGTGGACATTTATTTACCGCCAAATTGCAATAAATATAGCTGTGCTTCTATTGGAAAGTTGGAAGACGCTCTCAGTGCTGGACAACGTTTTCGGACATGTAAACCGATGGCTAGACTGAGGTTATCGACCCCAGCCTAAAAGCATACTCACTTAATGAAATAACCACACCATAGAGTTCACTTCTCGGTTGTACCTGGCCAACATTACGTTTGCAATTTTTCTATCTACAAACTCTTCTCGCTTACCATGCCGACCATTACCCGATTATATTTCTTCGTTATATGCTACTTTAGCGGGAATTAGCTTCGAATGTCCTTATCGTAATTCGTTCCAACCCCTTTTCCTTGTAAACTCTCAAGCTGATAATAACAATTTCCAAGTTTCTTTTTAATTCGGGATTTTACGAATTAGGGGCCTAAGTTGAAGTTAAAATTCTGGGCAAATTTGCTTTGGGCCAAATTTTGTCGGAATACTTCCTGTCCCTCCATAAAGGAAATGGGTTTCACACGTAGGCTGTATTGCCGCACATTGCAATCATAGGCACGATGAATATTGGCCACAATTTCTTTTCAAATGATGGCTAAATTATAAGATTGGGAAATCGGTGATATCGGTTCTTCCAATAGGGATAGATTCTACAGCTGTTTATAATCAGATCCATGGGTAATCAATCCAATAACGCACGGTATGGTGAACATCCTAACTAACTCTATAATTATTTGTATGACTACATATATTTTACATAGTAGTTGCTTGTTGCTTGTTTTCGGTTACAGCCTCTGGAGAGGGAATCGGGATTTCGTGCACTATGCTGCTCAGCTCGCCGGTATTGGGGTCGGGGTTTTCCTATCCCTATAATCTCCGTTGCCCACCATTCATATAAAAAGATAAGTGCACTTGACGAAATCCAAATAAGAAAAATAAAAAAAAAAGTGAATTTAGAGAATTCCCCAAAATCTGAATAAACGATAGCAGAGAATTAGGGGACCGTGCTGTGTTAGATGGTAGTGATCACTTGTTCCTCTATACCCTCCCGACCTTTGTGTGGAACCTGGTGTAGATTTCCCCTAGATTAAATCAATTCACCGCATTAATCTTGTTATTTCATTGGCATTATGTAATAGGACAGATTACAGATAACTACTTTTTTCAAATAACCAATTACTAGTTCAGAACATTATAAACGAATTCCAAATTTTGTAATCTAGCAAAGTCAGAGCATAGAAATACCAAAGTTCTGTTTAAACTTTTCCCGAGTATAGAATTCGGTATAGATAAATTCGTAATAGATATTAATTTGGGCGAAGGCAAACACTACTTAAGCTGCATAGACATTTATTCAAAATTCGCTTTATTAGAGCAGATAAGAACTAAGGACTGGCTAAACGAAGAATGCTGAGATACACCTGAGCAAAATAGAAACTATACCTTATACTTATACTCACAAAACAAGACATGACACCACGTGACAAACTCCCACTCACATATTTTTATATGCAGGACAGCAGGGACCCTTCAGAAAGGAAAATTAGAGAATTCTTACAAATTAAATAATAACAGCGTACAGCAGGTTTTACCAGATCATTACGATATAACCAATAGAGGTATAGCTACAAAATATCATAAGACTCAGTTTTGGGCGGTTTGTGGGT
Source organism: Drosophila yakuba (assembly GCF_016746365.2). Lineage (NCBI taxonomy): Eukaryota > Metazoa > Arthropoda > Insecta > Diptera > Drosophilidae > Drosophila > Drosophila yakuba. The sequence continues at coordinate 190,686 of NW_025048825.1, read as the reverse complement.
GTTAGAGTGGGCGTGGCAACATGAATTGAAAAACTTGCGCTGCTTGTATGTCTCTGGAGCCTCTAAGCTTAATCTCAACTTTCTAGCTTTTGTAGTTCCTGAGATCTCGACGTTCATACGGACAGACGAACGGACAGACATACGGACAGACGGACGGACATGGCCAGATCGACTCGGCTATTGATCCTGATCAAGAATATATATACTTTATACGATCGGAAACGCTTCCTTCTGCATGTTACATACTTTTCAACGAATCTAGTATACCCTTTTACTCGACGAGTACCCTGAAAAAGTTCGTACCGTTCGTTAGTCAGCTGTCCTCACTGCCCCACAAGCTTTAGCTTGATCGTAAACGATCGGGTAATGTTTCGGCCACGTTCCCTCCCCTTCATGCGTTCGCATGCCTGATGGATCGTCGCGGGCCGCGCAATACGATCCCCTTTTGTCAAGGCTGTCCGTCAAAAAAGTTATGTCATGGTTTTTGACCCTCTCCACTTCTCGCGTCAGCACCCCTTCTGGAAATGTTTATCTACTCATTTTGTTGTAGTTAAAATAATAGCATAATTTTATTGAGAAATAGCGCTAGAGTAATGGCTAGTGCCATGTGTAATGTGTAAAACAAAAAAGAATTAAAAGGCTAAGATACGAAAATTATGATAATTTGGCTTTGATTGTTTTTAGCGAGGAGTATCGAATTCATCACCAAGCAAAGGTGCGCACGTGTTGGCTATTCACGACTACAAACGTCGCTCTGAGGGCGCTTGTTTTTGCGTAACAAATGAAATACATTGCCTGGAAGAGGCTGACAATAGAATAATTTTCTTTAAACCTGACACCCTTCGGTTACCATTGTTACAAAAATATACTTATATTTACTAATGGTGTAAAAATAAAATGAGCACGAGAATACATTTAAGTTATCCAAGCCGCAAACATAGCACTCTATCCCATTTTATAAACAAATTTTAAATTTCAATCTAGGAGGCTTTTCATTTGTCTTTGTTTTTGTCATTGCCGTTGCCAGCGCTTAGCTACCCGAAAAAATAATCAAACTCGCAGAAACACAGCATCCGCTTGGAGACCAAACCATGGTCAACTTATTGCGCTGCAATCAAACTGCATCGGTAAGAATAATTGAATTTCACAACGCAGAGGAATAATTTCGGCATTAAGTTTTTATTCTAAACATAATTGAAAGTTCAAGAAGTTTCAAAAGAAAAGCTTCTGGCCGAGGTTGATTGGATCAGGAATTAGAATCGAGAAGTCAGTCTGTTTCGAGATCGGATCGAGAACGATCTAAGATAAAAACCCATAGTAGTGTCTTGTAATATTGTATAGGTTTAAAAAGTTTATCACCAATAAATTTTTTAAAATATTAAAATAAAATATTTTTATAAATAAATTTTTAACAACAAATTTAATTTGTAATTTCCGGATCTTGACGCGTTATACATACAAATACCTTCGTGCACCAATTAATTGTAACCGAACAATAATAAGATATACACAAACAAAGATAAAAAAAATACAATAAGTGAAGTATGCATATATATAAATGTATGAATGAGTTGGTTTTCTTTTCTATTCGGCTCTCAGGTTACATGGAGTGAGCACTTGTTAGGAAAGTCTACGCTGTTGCTTGTTTTCGCTGATACTTACATTAACTGCAATGCACCGGTTCAGATCGGTAAAGCAGAGATAATTTCCAGGGTATGCTACACCCCTTCTATTTCCTGCTTGTGGTCGACAACCTCCACGGTGTTGATCAAATCTGCTGTATTGTCGGAGGCTTTAGACTCCTTGCCGCAAATCCTGAGAGTTTTGTGGGACTATGGTCTTCCTTCAAAGTGTGTTCCTTATTAGTTCTGGGTTCTTACAAAGTAGGTCCTGTTATTTTATGGATTAGCGTTCTTGCTCCTCGATTTTCTCGACTGGAGCTTGAGTCTTCCCGACTATAGACTGACGGATAACTGCCCGGGTATTGATGTACGGATGATTACCCGGGTATTGACTACGAGTGTTTTCCCGGGTACTGACTAACTCTATCTGTGGGCCACGGTCTTTTTATACCGGCATAGAGCTTTTTCTGATCTATTGGTCTTCCATGCCAAGTTTTCCCACCTAGGAATCATATTTCTAACATTCCCCTATTTTGGAAGTCAATACCCCTTCGGTGAAGTGTGCCCGGAACTGGTGGTGATTTCCTTTTCTTTCTGCAATCTTATTGCGGTCGCTAACCGAGTCATCGGAGACTCGTTTATTGTCGACTTGCATTTTCTTTGTCGCAATCCAACTGAGTCAACGCGATGATAGTAACCCTTCCCCTACTTTTGGATTCTGGTGTTGCATCTTCAAAGTCTCGCGAAAAGGGTGTACTCAACAACAGGCAGAAGGAAGCGTTTTCGACCATAAAGTATAAATATTCTTGATCAGTATCAATAGCAAAGTCGATCTGGTCATGTCCGTCTGTCCGTCCGTATAAACGCTGAGATCTCAGGAACTACAAAAGATGAGATTAAGCATACAGGCTCCAGAGACATAGACGCAGCGCAAGTTTGTCGATTCATGTTGCCACGCCCACTCTAACGTCCACAAACCGCCAAAAACTGTCAGTGTTCAATTCGCACTTTCACTAGCTGATTAACAGGTATCAGATAGTCGGGGGACTCGACCTTAGTGTTCTCTCTTGTCTTTTTCTTGTCGATGCGAGAATGAAAGTGTGAACTGTTGCAATCTAAAAATGCACCTAGCAAATCTTCTTGATACATTCTGTGGCCTCATGAGCCATAATAAGCTAGAATTATCGGTGACTACTTCAAATTCTTGCAGTTCTAGCGGCAAAACTTTTTAATGGCTAATACCACGGCTAAACACTCTCGGTCGCTTAAGCTATAATTACGTTGTGATCGACTTAACTTTTTTGACATATAGACAATGGACTTTTCAGCTTTATTTTCCGCTACTTAAACCAACACTGCACCGATGCTGAAATCGCTGGCGTCACAGTGAAGATAAAACTTCTTCTTAAAGTCTGGGTTGTTAAAACCAGTGCAGAGGTTCTTCGAGGCCAAGCAAATTTAACATTTTTAGAAAAGACATCTGTGATCGGACATGTGAGATCCGCGAAGATGGGTATGAACCTTCGGTACCAACCACTTTTTGAAGCTTTTGGAAATAATTGCTTTACTACTGCTAATCGCTGACTTTTGGACGATGTTCAGGGAAAAATGTTATCCCCGGTTAACTTATATTCTTCGATTCGTGCATGCACGGCTGTAATATTTGGAGCAATTTGGAAAGTTAAGGATGACTTAAAAAGACCTGTTGTGCTAGCTCTTCTACCAGACAACTAATGTTCGCTTCTGTGTCCAACAGACCAAGTTCTGTATACTCCAAGAACGATACTTCAGCATAGCTTTGCAAATCACTTGGGTTTTTTAAAATTTTCAATTTCTTATTTCTCTTAACCTCAGTATAAAATGACTATAATCTAAGCGTGCGCCGATTGCGGTGCAATCGCATCGGAATGCAGTTAGCCATTGTTGACTTATTTAATGTGGTCTTTTAATTTAGTTCATCGGGGCATTCTGTTCTTGGTGAATGCTCTAGTATGTCGGTTTAGCGATTGCTTTGAAGGCAATTTTGACATTGCGGTTTGTAGGTCTCAGAATACTCGGCGTTCCTCTACGCAGTTCGCCCAGATATGACCTATTTCTTCGCAGTTCCAACACTTTAGCTTTTCTGCAGAGTTTTCACACACCAGAACTAGGCGACGTTAGTGTCCCACAGAATGCACGGGCTGATACAGTAACTTTTGCCTAGTCTCGGGTAGCAGGCTGTTCTTTAATATTTTAATAAACTCATCTTCTTCAATTTTGATCAATGCCTTATCAATTAAAGAAGCCACTGTTCACCTAGCCGTATTAGCTTCTCTTAACTGGGTTAAATCTCTGGGTAAGTTCCTAGTATTTACTCCACGCTGAACCGGCGCTGTCGGCACAGGTAATGGCTGCGCTATTAATTGGAGCATTACAAGAATAACAACATTTTTGTGAAAGACATGCTGGGCCGCTAAATAATAACAAGGATTGGTGGTATCCATAACCGTTGAACAATTATACTCTATATTACCTTCCAAAAATAAGTTATGGGAGGCGTATTCACTACTGGTATAGCTGATAATCTTCATATTTTTTTGTTTTCTTTAGCTTTTCTTCTTTCTCGGACACAAGATTACCGAATAGCTGATGATGTCTTTGGGGGAATTTGAACCTTGCTTTCTCTAACCAACCCGACCATAATCTTCACGATAGTATCTTCGAAGATTCCCTAAAGAGACTTCCGATCTTATTTTAGTTGCCGTCAACTCAGGATAATTACAGGTTTAGCAATTCATGAATTATTGAAGTTCATATTATACCTTTATTTACAAAAGAGGCTGGATGGCCTAACAATTAAGATATAGTAAGAGTATTCATTTATGCAACTTTCTTGTGGCTTACTAAAAACAAAATAACAAAAGTAAGAAAATTCTTCAAGTCCTCTGTTTACTTACACTACTATTAAAATTTCAATTCATTACATTGCCTAAGGTCTAAGAGTATTGACAATGTTAATTAATTTTGTAAGGTGTGACGATCTGTCAGTGCTCGGTGGCCCAAGGATGGCAGGACTCGCCGCAGATATTAGATTTGGTTCAGGTGGGTTGCTGGAAGAGAATCCGAACCGGGAATCCGAGAAGACGGGAAAATTAAACAGTCTACCAATTAAGGGGGGAAAGTTTGAGAGGCCGGTTAAGTCTACTTATGATGAGAACAGTTTTTAGAGGCCGGTTAGGTCTGCTAATGATGAGAATGGGATTTAGGCCGATCAGGTCTACTAATTATGCGAAGCGGTTTAGAGGCCGGTTAGGTCTGCTAATGATAAGAAGGGTTTTAGAGGCCGATCAGGTCTACTAATTATGAGACGAGTTTTTTCAGGTCTACTATAACTTAAACACGCGAGCCGATGAACCGAGCCGGAAAATGAGACGTAATACGCAGAGTTTAGTTTGTTACCACATCGTTACCGCCTCCTATGGCTCTGTTGCACTTTTTACCGCTGATCCTTGGCTGTTGGTTGTTTCTGCTAGCTCCTCCTGGAGGTCTTGTCGCCGATCGCCGGCCGATCTGAGGGCGGTTTGGCGGAGGATAGTGGCCCGCATATCCCAACCGAACTTGGGCCGCATTATATATGCCGATCTATTGCGGGGCAGTGTGATCCTTCCGCACGATCCTTGGCGCGAGCGCGTATTGGGTTCGAATTTAAATGTTTCTTATTCTATACATGTTTTTTCCCATGTTTCTTTGACTTCATGTTTATTATTTAAGTCTAATTCTATACAGGTTTTTCCCCATGTTCTGTGACTTCATGTTTATTATTTACAATATTACTATTAGAGTTCGGCGCGTCGCAAAGGTTAATCTTAATGAATATGGTAGTTTTTGGGTTTTCTAACAAGCAAACTATGCATAAGGTTAGGAATATTTTAAATAATAATGCTAAGCTAAATGAAGTCACTTATGCAAAATAAAAAAATGTTCTTTGGTAATGGGCTCTCTAGTATTTCAGTTTCGTTTCCTTTCAATGGTTATAAAGTTTTTTTCTTCAGCAACCGCTATAATTTAAATACTCGTTTAAATGCCCTTGTAAGAATGTAGATGTTGATTACGCAACGACAATACGGGAATTCTTCTTAGCTCACATGTGTCCAGTTCCAGCGTTGAAACCTTCCAGCGATGAAATGATGATCCATTTTGTCGATGCTAGCGGGGATTAATTGACCTATAAAAATTAAGGGGCTACATGACTGCGGTTACGAAACACACTCTCGCAAGTCGACTCCCATATGGTCTAGCAATCACCCATTGCATTACTTAAATCTTAACGCCCTATCCGCTGACGGTCCTGGTTTTTTTTCTTCATAAATTATCCTGGCTGATAAAAGTAACTGACGTGTCCAATCAGTGAATGTAATCGAAACGGAAGACTTCAGGATGTGGCCTTAGTTCCCTGAAAAACAATTGTTCCAAATATCAGTAGCCAACGATTGTCCTACGCAGAATAATAACGCAGTTGGTGGTCAGTAATCCATCCGACCGGCCAGCAGAGCCCGGTGTGGCCAGATGAAAAACTTGATACTGCCAACAGAAAGTGTTTTAGTTAAGGCGCTAGTGCAAGACGGCGACCTGATAAAGAAAATTCTGAGAGAATTTCTTTCGAGGAGGTATAATTAAGGCGCTAGTGCAAGACGGCGACCTTATAAAGAAAATTCTTGAGAGAATTTCTTTCGAGGAGGTTTTACGAACCACGCGGATTGGGGTCCAAGGCGAGGCAGCCCCCGCGAAGAACACAGATGCCACTTAAAGTTTTGGTACAGTTTCGTTTTCTCTCCAGTACGGGAACAGATCACGTTGCAGATCGGACCACGCTAATCAGTAGTTGCTTAACCTCTAATAACCTAACTCTATTAAAAGACTTGCAAAATGATTAAGCAGGAAATTTTTTTTTGTTACAAAAAAGAACGAGACTGTAGCCGCGTGGACATTTATATTACCGCCAAATTGCAATAAATATAGCTGTCTTCTATTGGAAGTTGGAAGACGCTCTCAGTGTTGGACAACGTTTTCGGACATGTAACCGATGGCTAGACTGAGGTTATCGACCCCAGCCTAAAAGCAACTCGTTTTTTGGGCGTTAGAAAGGGCGTGGCAACATGAATTGCGCTGCGTCTATGTCTCTGGAGTCTGTATGCCTAATCTCAACTTTCTAGCTTTTGTAGTTCCTGAGATCTCTGCGGTCATACGGACGGACAGACAGGCGTACGGACAGACGGACATTGCCAGATCGACTCGACTATTGATCCTGATCAAGAATATAATACTTTATATGGTCGTAAACGCTTCCTTCATCCGGTTAATACTTTTCAACAATCTAGTAAACCCTTTTACTCTACGGTAACGGGTATAAAAATATTCATATTCATCTTATTTAGTTCGCTAGTATAATTTTTAGACTTTTAATTGTCTTTGTCTCTTGGTATATACATGGTTTTTTATACCCGTACTCGTAGAGTAAAAGGGTATACTAGATTCGTTGAAAAGTATGTAACAGGCAGAAGGAAGCGTTTCCGACCATATAAAGTATATATATTCTTGATCAGGATCAGTAGCCGAGTCGATCTGGCCATGTCCGTCTGTCCGTCCGTCTGTCTGTCCGTCTGTCCGTATGAACATCAAAGATCTCAGGAACTACAAAAGCTAGAAAGTTGAGATTAAGTAGATACAGACTCCAGGACATAGACGCAGCGCAAGTTTGTCGATTCAGGTTGCCACGCCACTCTAACGCCCACAACCGCCCAAAACTGCCACGCCCACATTTTTGATAAATGTTTTAATATTTTTTCATTTTGGTATTGGTCTTATAAATTTCTGTCGATTTGCATAAAAACTTTTTGCCACGCCACTCTAACGCCCACAAACCGCCCAAAGCTGCACGCCCACACTTTTGAAAAATGTTTTGATATTTTTCATTTTTGTATTAGTCTTGTAAATTTCTATCGATTTGCCAAAAAACTTTTGGCCACGCCCACTCTAACGCCCACAAACCGCCAAAAACTGTCCTTCGCACTTACACTAGCTGAGTAACGGGTATCAGATAGTCGGGGAACTCGACTATAGCGTTCTCTCTTGTTTTTATTTATTATGTTATCGATTTAGGTTTTACTTAGGGTTAGGTTAGGTTTTTACCGGCTTGTTATACGACGCACTTAGACCATTACAGGTCCCTGTTGATACCGTGTATGTTTGCCCCTTTTGCCTGTCGAGGTTCGTGTCAAGCTAGCAGTTTCCCCAGCCTGAGGCGCTGGTGAATTTTTGTATCCGATGTGGATCCGGTGATCGGACCTGTCTATCAGAAAATCTGCTTCCTAATTGAGCAAAGTCTTTTCGCTTGCATGGGCAGTGCCATAGTAGATTATACCGTTTCTTCCACTTCCTCTACTGAATTTAGTCTTCTGCATGGGTGCCTATCAACCAATGCCTGTGATGACTCTCATAGCAGTGCTGAGGCTTGCTCTGGTCAATCTTTAAGCTTTTTGACGTTCTTTTTGATTTGTTTTTGGCCATATTGAGTGTTATGCGGCAGTGTGTGGTATTTTCCAATATTGGCTATTTGTTTCGGTTTAGGTTTTCCCTAAGTAGTAGTTTACAAGTGGCTAAAGGCATACTCATGCCCTCCATCTCTGTATGAGTGGCGCGGTATACCTTCTCGACCTAGTTCATCTGCGATGGAGTTGCCTTCTATTTTCCGTGTGTCTGGGTACCCATATAAGGCTGATTACGAATTGTTTTGTCATCCCATTTAAAGATGAGCGGCAATTCGATACTGTTTTTGAGTGGCTTAAGATTGAGCCAATCGATTTGATAGCTGCTTGCTATCACTGAAAATGTTGAGTGTGACCTTTCTGGTTTTAGTGCTTTCAAGTGTTTTGGGGCCTCTCTTATTGCTGCTTCTTCAGCTTGGAAGACGCTGCAATGACCGGGGAGTCTAGACTTTAAGTGCAAAAGAAAATTTTTAAATGTCGATCATCTTATTCTTCTTAAGATATTCCATTTTTATACCCGTTACTCGTAGAGTAAAAGGGTATACTAGATTCGTTGAAAAGTATGTAACAGGCAGAAGGAAGGTTTCCGACCATATAAGTATATATATTCTTGATCAGGACCAATAGCCGAGTCGATATGACCATGTCCGTCTGTCCGTCTGTCCGTCTGTCTGTCCGTCCGTATGAACGCTGTGATCTCAGGAACTACAAAAGCTACAAGTTGAGATTAAGCATACAGACTCCAGAGACATAGACGCAGCGCAAGTTTGTCGATTCATGTTGCCACGCCACTCTAACGCCCACAAACCGCCCAAAACTGCCACGCCCACACTTTTGAAAAATGTGTTAAAATTTTTTAATTTTTATATTGGTCTTGTAAATTTCTATCGATTTGCCAAAAAACTTTTTGCCACGCCCACTCTAACGCCCACAAACCGCCCAAAGCTGCCACGCCCACACTTTTGAAAAATGTTTTTGAAATTTTTTCATTTTGTATTGGTCTTGTAAATTTCTATCGATTTGCCAAAAAACTTTTTGCCACGCCCACTCTAACGCCCACAAACCGCGAAAAACTGTGTTTAAGACTCTTCTTCTCCCTTCCACTAACTGAGTAACGGGTATCAGATAGTCGGGGAACTCGACTATAGCGTTCTCTCTTGTTTACTCTAGAAATTTTACATTTACCGTACTATTTGTATTTTTATACCCGTTACTCGTAGAGTAAAAGGGTATACTAGATTCGTTGAAAAGTATGTAACAGGCAGAAGGAAGCGTTTCCGACCATATAAAGTATATATATTCTTGATCAGGATCAATAGCCGAGTCGATTTGGCCATGTCCGTCTGTCCGTCCGTCTGTCCGTCTGTCTGTCCGTATGAACGTCGAGATCTCAGGAACTACAAAAGCTAGAAAGTTGAGATTAGGCATACAGACTCCAGGGACATAGACGCAGCGCAAGTCGCAAGTCGAATCATGCTGCCACGCCCACTCTAACGCCCACAAACCGCCCAAAACTGCGACGGCCCACACTTTTGAAAAATGTTTTGATATTTTTTCATTTTTGTATTAGTCTTGTAAATTTCTATCTATTCGCCAAAAAAACTTTTGGCCACGCCCACTCTAACGCCCACAAACCGCCAAAAACTGTCCTTCGCACTTACACTAGCTGAGTAACGGGTATCAGATAGTCGGGGAACTCGACTGTAGCGTTCTCTCTTGTTAAACCTAAATTTAATTATTTATTTATTACCTCATGGTTGTCGCCGAGAAGCTCGTTGGGTCCAATAAACTGATACATGACTGTAAGTTAAGGGTTAATAAAGTGTGGATATGTGTGTATGTGTCTAGGTGTATATATGTATAAAATAAAAGATATAAATTATTTCAGTAGAACTAATTAAGTAGGGGTATTTGTCACCCTTTCTAGAGTAGAGTTAGAATAATATTTATATATCTAAATGTAATCAATCGTAATTTATAAGATAATCTTCACTTTTAATATTTCTTTTCCATTATTGTTATTCCATTATTATTATTCGACTATTTTTTCTTTAATTCTTGTTTAATGATTCTTCTTCAATTGCGTTCAATCTTCATTATTTTGCTTTAATTTCAGTTTCTTTTCAATATTCTTGTCCGCTTAAGCTAATTTCCATATTTGATATAATTAAATAATCGCAATACTCATATGTAAAGAAAATATAATTTTATTTTACTGAATGATTACAATATTTTTAGTTTAGAAGAACACCGACCGATTATAATTAGGTCTCAAACTGAACTCTAATAATTACTTTGATTTGATTGACGTTCAAGCCTTGGTTTCGAGCAAATATGGACTTTAGACTTTAGAGTTCTGATCCAATGAAGAGAGAAAGTTTTGGAGTTGCTGACTTTATTATTATTGCATTTCTCTTGGATTCAAGTGCATTCGCTTTTGGATACAAGTGCTCTTAGATTCTTATAATTTTGTTTATTGAAATCTAATATTTCTGTTTTTCGGGATTGCAAGTCCGAGCTTTGAACGTGGGAACGCAACGATGAAGCGAGGGCTTAAGCATAGATTGTTTAAACAGGGACTTATGGATATGTCACTCCCCAATGATTGAATTTGGCCTGTCCTCAGGTCGTTAAATTTGGATATATCATGCTAATATATATTATATATATAATATATATATATATAATATATATATAATATATATATATATATATAATATATATGCTAAATACAGAGTCAAACTAATTATCCATTGTTTTCTAGCTTCAAAGCGAACGGTCGTGTTTTTTTTCTGCGCTCCAAATTTATTTTTGTTTTGCTAAATTCAGCGGTGGAATTTAACAAATTCTTTAATAATTCAATTTCGTAATCCGTACTAGTTAAAGTTCCGTTCGCTTCGCGAGTGAATCTTTTGTGATAAGTGCATTATTTTAATAAATTAATTCAATCTGTTCTCTTTCTGTCTTTGCGTTTTGTTTACTCTCTCTTTCGTGCGTTGTACGTAGTGCTGTTTGGTGTTGTGTTTGTACTTAACTGCACGGTGCACCCGCTCTCTCGCTCTCCCATACAAAAACCTAAAGTGCAGACTGCGCTTTTGCGGTACATTTTCTGATTTTGTCTTTTGGTAGAGTGGTCAAAACCCAATTAAACATGGAAACCAATGTTATCTGCTTCCATTTGGATATATCATGCTAATATATATTATATATATAATATATATATATATAATATATATATAATATATATATATATATATAATATATATGCTAAATACAGAGTCAAACTAATTATCCATTGTTTTCTAGCTTCAAAGCGAACGGTCGTGTTTTTTTTCTGCGCTCCAAATTTATTTTTGTTTTGCTAAATTCAGCGGTGGAATTTAACAAATTCTTTAATAATTCAATTTCGTAATCCGTACTAGTTAAAGTTCCGTTCGCTTCGCGAGTGAATCTTTTGTGATAAGTGCATTATTTTAATAAATTAATTCAATCTGTTCTCTTTCTGTCTTTGCGTTTTGTTTACTCTCTCTTTCGTGCGTTGTACGTAGTGCTGTTTGGTGTTGTGTTTGTACTTAACTGCACGGTGCACCCGCTCTCTCGCTCTCCCATACAAAAACCTAAAGTGCAGACTGCGCTTTTGCGGTACATTTTCTGATTTTGTCTTTTGGTAGAGTGGTCAAAACCCAATTAAACATGGAAACCAATGTTATCTGCTTCCATAACAAATGCCGTCAGGTAATAAACCCTGAGCAGTCAAAAATGACCTGTTGGCTATGTGATAGAATGGTGCACACTAAGTGCGCTGGTTTTAACGGCCGAGCAAGTGATGACCTAGCTAAAGGCCCTAATCTAAAATACTGTTGTGATACTTGCCTAGGAGTTGCGAATGAAATGCAGCTTTTTATGCGCCAAACTAAAGGTGGCTTGAAAGGACTGATCAGCAGTTTTGGCGTGGCTAGAGATAGTTTTCGTCGACCTGATGATCTTCTTTCTGCGCTTGATTCACAATTTAATAGCCTCAAACTATTAGAAGAATCTTCAAAGCGCAAAAAAGCCGCTAGGCTGTCTAAGGGAATGCCCCACAACCTTCGGTAAGTGATCAACAGGACTCCACAGCTGATCAGTTGACGATCGCAGCAAACCCTCAAATGTTGCTTAGATCGGCAGCTAAAAAGATTCGGTGCAATCCGATCAATCGGTTGTTTAGGGAGTACAGCCTGGGATTGCTACAGATTCCGTTTTGTCCGCACTGGTTTCTCAACCGGTGATTCCACCCGTCCCAAATTGTTTACCACCACAAAGAAATATTGAGACCGGACTACCGGCTCATGTTGGCACTTCAGAAATACAACCTGCAGTGCTAAAACCCCTCTCGGTGGTTCCACTAAAGAAACAAATTTTTGTTTCTCGGCTTTCCCATGATCAAACATAATCTGATGTACTGTCTTATATACAAGACAAAACAAAAGCAGACAACATAAAAGTCGAAAAATTTAACTTTTCTTATGCCAGGGACATCTCATCTTTCAAGATAACTGTCCCAAATGAGCTATTCTCAACCATATGTTCTGGTGATTTTTTGGCCGGAAAGTTTGATTGTGAAAGAGTTTAAAGCTAATATTAAAAATAGAAAAAAAAAAGGGCCCGTGGGAATTAAACTTCCCACAAGTAGCCAGATCACTGCCCCAATTTCCTCTACTACTTCTACTTCTTTATCTTCAAAAAACTGAAATCTAGTTTCACTATCTGTTATCAAAATGTAAGAGGCTTGTGTAAGCTAACTAATTTGTATTCGAATAGCCTTTCCTTTGCATCCCATATTATTGTGTTTACAGAGACTTGGTTAAAACCGGAGATACTTAACTCCGAAGTTTTCCCATGTATGTACACAGTATACAGGCATGATCGTCCCTCCAGGCGGGGAGGGGGAGTCCTAATTGCTGTTAGGTCTACCCTCACGTCAGAGGAGGTACTTTTTGATAAAAAAAACCGTAACTTAGAATTCTTATGCGTAAAGCTGTCATTTTCTGATAGCTATGTTTATATTACGTGCTCGTACATTCCGCCGTCTTCTGAATTTCCTGAATATATTAACCATTTGTCCGCTATCCAATCCGTTTCAAACAGACTGGCCGATAGGGACCAACTAGTTGTTCTAGGTGACTTTAATATACCAGGCACTAAGAGGTCCACTGAAGAACAACTGAATATTCTCCTGCCTATAGCACAGCATGACTTTATTGACGGCTTGCTTGACATATCGTTGTCGCAAGTTAATTATATTCGAAATTCTCTTGGTAGTTTATTGGATCTATGTTTTGTTACAAGTCCTGAAAGTGTGTTTCTGACTAGAGTAGCACCTCTTAGTCAACCAGAAGATCCATACCATCCAACTTTCGAGGTGACAATCGACACAGGACTGTCGCGCAGCGAGTCGCAATGGTTACTTCTGTCCTTTTCGGAGGCCAATTCGAACTGTCTTCCCTCTTCTTGTTTCTTCTTCCTCCTTACCTCGCATTGCGCTACGCTCAGCAGGGATTTTCGTTCTCCTTCCCCACAGCGCTCTTATACAGAAACTCTCATACACACGCTCTCTCAATAGAGCGCTCTCTCTATCTCTTTTCATTCCTTTTTATCCTCATTTATTTCCATAGCGAATACACAGAGAGACTTATAATTAATATTAAATCTTATGAACCAGTGGTATTAGTGCATTCGCTACACACATATGCATACACATATTTATGCATAGATCCTGCCGACAGAGACCGCAAGCTGCCAAGATTTATTTTCTATGCGATCGTAACTGGCGGGAGGACTTGATCTTCGTATTAGAGACGAAAGAGACAAGGAAAAGGAAGCCAGAACACGTGGAAGAATCAGATAAAGTACAGAAGATGACAGAAAAGTGGAGAAAATCGCCGTGAGTACGAATATCGCTGATATAGGGTTGCCCATGCACTCCGACCAAGGAGCCAAGAAAGAGAGATAAAATATTGAAACGAAACGAACCAGTAATGTTGCTTCAGAATATTTTTGCTAAATATTAGTTTTAAGTCAATTCTAGATATGCCTTAGAAATGTAAAGTAAAATATATATAGTGACATATCCATAAGTCCCTAAGACTTAAGCACATGCCTACACACTAATACACATACAACATGTACACCCAAAAGTCTAAAGTCCATATTAGAAAAGCTCGAAACCGAGGCTTGAACGTCAATCAAATCAGAGTAATTATCAGAGTTCAGTTTGAGACGTGATTATAATCGGTCGGTGTTCTTCTCAACTAAAAATATTGTAATCATTCAGTAAAATAAAATTATATTTTTTTTACATATGAGTATTGCGATTATTTAATTGGCGCAGTCGGTAGGATCTGTTAAATAAAGAGTCCTTTTAGTACGGTACTGATCCATTGAAGGATACGCTACACAACTAGCTATCCAGGATCGGCGAATTAAAACAGTGATTCTAAAATTATTTTGAGATCCGCAAAAGAATCTATGAGAAAGTACTAAAAGAAAAAAAATCCCGTGTGGTCAGTAACATCTGCAAAACAATTTAAAATCCCGTGCGGTTGAAAACAAAATTAATTAAAACTTTTAATTCCGTAACTTAAAACAAAAAATTAAAATAATCACCGTGTATTCATTCAGAAACTTATACTTAACTTAGTTCCGCAACTTTCGGAAACCCACCTAAATCAATTGTTAAATCATATTAAAGAACTGAACTACTACGATGTCACACCTGGCAAGCTGCCTGTGTTTGTTCACCAGGTCGAGCAGCTACTCAACTTATACCCTACCCAAGATGCCAGACAAGCACATGTTATCTACGGAGCAGTAAAACGGTTACTAGTGGATGCAGCATTGGAGGTCGTGACCCAAGAAAGAGTAAACACATGGCTGGATACAAAGACGGCCCTGGCGATGGCATTCAAGGATCACAGGCCCTACATAACACTTATAAGACAACTGGAGGATACATCATACCCCGGAAGCATTGTAAAATCATCAAGAAGCTCGAATCACAATATTGGATTATGTTTGACAAGTCCGAATTAGAAAGCGACCCTGTAGATAAATCAAATTAAACTGAAATGTTAAAAAGAACTGTTCAATCTGTAATAGATCGAAAATTGGCGGATAAAATTTATATGTCATTGGCACGCAAAAATATTAATACTATTTATAAATTAAAACATGCTTCAATGAGCTAGGCCTCTATGACGTCAGTCCAGAAAATCTGCGTTCTAATAGATCAGAAGGGAAAAGACGCAGGAACAGGGGAAATCATAGTCAAAGCAATAATCAAAGATATTACAATAATAGAAACCACAGCAATTGTTATCCTGGAACGAATCAGAATAACAATACGCAACCTCAAAATTCGAATCAACCTACAATAAATCAAAATCAGTATTCAACTCGTCCCATACCGGTTAATCAAAGGGGAAATTATTACACGTTTAGAAGGGTGTTAACACAAGGCCAACAAAACAATCCTCTTAACAATTCCCTTAATTTCCAACCATCAACTTCAAATAATGCTAACGGTCAGATGCCGGTAAAAAGAAAACGCGAGAGTCAAAGTGGCCAAAGCAGAATGGATGTAAATTTTCATCAAACTGCCTCGGACACTCAAATGACACAGGAGGACGTACCAGTCCCCATCTACGAATAGGTTATCATAACAAAATTTACAAGGGAATGATCGACACAGGTTCATCCATCAATATCATAAGGGAAAATTTTGAAAATTTAGAAGAAAAAGAAGAAGATCTAACAAGGGGCAATAAAATTAAAGAAAAGCATAATAATGAAACCCACTTTAGTATGTCCGTCTGTTCAGAAATTCTTTAGGTTCAAGAACCTTTAAGTTTGTGTATGGAGAAAAGAAGGGCGAGACCGCATCTAAATGCCTCGACCCACAGCAAAAGGATGATTCTGCTCCAGTGGAGAAAATCAATCCAAAGATGCAAAAGGTTAAGACC
The DNA here is from genome assembly GCF_016746365.2 of Drosophila yakuba. Classification (NCBI taxonomy): domain Eukaryota; kingdom Metazoa; phylum Arthropoda; class Insecta; order Diptera; family Drosophilidae; genus Drosophila; species Drosophila yakuba. The sequence goes on along the minus strand of NW_025048825.1, from coordinate 174,540 downwards.
GCACCTAAGGGCCTTAAACCAAAGCACCAAAACAGAAGAAGGAGACCGCATTACCAAAATACCTCACTTCAAAAGTTGTTAGTGACACAGTGGACAATGATGTAACACATCTCGATCCCATGTCCGTTGACAACGATATAGTCAACTTCGCGATCAACAATGAGTTACGCGAATGTAACGAGTATAGACTCGAACATCTAAATGTAAAGGAAATTGAATGTTTAAAGAAAGTTCTATTCGAATATAGAACCATTCAGTACAAGGAAGGCGAAAATTTAAACTCCACCAGTACTATTAAACATGTCATCCAGACTCAGCATGAGGATCCAGTTTACCGTAAACCCTATAAGTACCCCCAAAGTGTTGACCAAGAAGTCAACAAACAAATCAATGAAATGATAGAGCAAGGGATCGATCGCAAATCGAAGTCCCCTTATTGTTCTCCTATTTGGGTGGTCCCAAGAAGGCAGACGCCTCTGGGAAACAAAAATTTAGGTTGGTAGTTGATTACAGAAATCTATACGAGATAACTGTTAAAGACAAATTCCCCATTCCTCGAATGGATGAGATATTGGATAAACTGGGTAGATGCCAATATTTTACCACCATTGATCTAGCTAATCCAGATGGACGAAAATTCTATTGCAAAAACAGTTTTTTTAACTAAGCATAGGCATTACGAATATACACGTATGCCTTTTGGCCTAAAGAACTGAATTCCTGGGACATATTGTCACAACAACTCGCATTAAACCAAACCCAAACAAAACTAATCCAATCACAAATTTTCCGTTACCTAAGGCACCTAAACAGATAAAATCATTTTTGGGATTATGTGGGTTCTATCGCAAGTTCATTCCTAATTTTGCCAAGATAGTTAAACCCATGACCCTCAAACTAAAGAAAGGTGCTGTAATAGATATTAAATTTAAAGACTACATCGAATCATTTGAAAGACTAAAGGTTTTGATAACTTCAGATCCGATATTAAGGTACCCCGATTTTTCGAAGCCCTTTTCCCTAACAACCGACGCGAGTAATGTAGCTATTGCTGCAGTGCTATCACAGAACCATAAGCCCGTTTGTTATGCCAGCAGAACGCTGAACGAACACGAAATCAACTAAGCTATTGTTAGTTATAGTTTGGGCGACAAAATATTTCAGATCATACTTATTCGGCAGGCCATTTGAAATAATGATTGATACCAAGCCATTGGTATGGCTGAATAATATTAAAGAGCCGAACATGAAATTACAAAGGTGGAAAATCAAACTTAATGAATTCGATTATAAAATAAAATATCTTCCAGGCAAAGAAAACTATGTGGCGGATGCTCTTTCCCGCACAAAGATAGAAGAAGTCATGGTTGGCGAAGTCGCAAACAGCGCAGACGCAACTATACATAGTGCTAATGAAGATAATTTAAATTATATATCCATAACGGAGAGACCAATCAATTTCTTTTCTAGACAAATAGAGATAGAAAAAGGCAACAGTGACATAACAAGCGTAAGCCACTACTTTTAAAAACTAAAGATAAAAATAATCTATAAAGAAATGACACTTGAACTCGCCAAAACCCTCATTAAGAAATATGTGTGCACCAAGAAAAGAGCAATTTACTTCCCTAATGATGAGGATTTTGTGATCTTCCAGAGGGCATTTACTGAAATCATAAGCCCTAACAATTTCACAAAATTATTGAGATGTACCACGAAGCTAATTGATATACTAACTTATGCGGAATTTAAGAATGTAATCCTAAAGAGACATATGGAAGTTTTACATCCAGGTTTAGAAAAAACCATTAATTGGTTTAAAGAAAAATACTATTACCCAGATAGTCAAAAGCTAATTTAAAATATTATCAATGGATGTGCAATTTGTAATCTGACAAAAACAGAACATAGAGACACAAAATTGACTTTTGAAACAACACCAGAAATATTTAACACAAGGGAAAAATATGTAATAGATTTTTATCTCACAGGTAACCAGATCTTCTTATCTTGTATTGATATTTATTCAAAATTTGCCTCACTAGTGGAAGTAAAAAGTAGAGATTGGCTAGAAGCGAAAAGAGCCATTACTAAAATATTCAATGATATGGGAAAGCCGCAAGAAATTAAAGCAGACACAGATTCAGCTTTTATGTGCATAGCTTTGCAAAATTGGTTGAGATCCGAAGGCGTACAAATTTCTGTAACAACCAGGAAAAATGGTGTATCCGATATAGAAAGATTTCACAAGACCGTAAATGAAAAGCTAAGAATCATCGGTAGTGAACAAAATATCGAAGATAGGTTTACAAGATTCGAAACAATCTTATACGTCTATAATCATAAAACTAAACATAATAGCACAAAACGATCTCCGGCAGACATTTTTCTGTATGCAGGCAGCGCAGACTTTAACGTACAACAAGACAAAATCGATAAGATCGAATATCTTAATAAGAAAAGGCATGATTTTGAAGTTGATATAAAATATAGACAGGCTCCACTCGTAAAGAGTAAAATCACCAATCCATTTATAAAGACAGGAAAGATTGAACAAGTAGACAGTAAACATTTTGAGGAAACAAACAGCTGCAGGAAAATCGTTCATTATAAATCAAAATTCTAGAAACAAAAAAAGATTAAAAAGAGCAAATACGATAACTCCAGACCTGCATGTTATCACTTATCACTATGGTCAAATGCTGAAACATTGAAGTAAACCCAATAAGTGCGAAAAATGGATACCGTATATTCCAAACCGGAACGATTGAAATTCCAACCAACTGCGAATACCACTATTTGAGTGTAAACATAACAAAGAGCTTATGTTCGAAAATCTAGTAACTTAAGCAAACGACTATGCCAATGTACCTCAGATACAATATTTAGTCGATAAATTAAAACGGGAAATAAATGGATTTAGAATTATAAACAAAAGCAAAAGAGGTTTCTTGAACGTAGTAGGGAAGGCATATAAATACTTATTTGGTACATTAGATGACGACGACAGGGAGGAGTTAGAGGAAAAAATTAATAACGACTATGCCAATGTACCTCAGATACAATATTTAGTCGATAAATTAAAACGGGAAATAAATGGATTTAGAATTATAAACAAAAGCAAAAGAGGTTTCTTGAACGTAGTAGGGAAGGCATATTAATACTTATTTGGTACATTAGATGAAGACGACAGGGAGGAGTTAGAGGAAAAAATTAATAACATGTCAGAAGTCTCCGTTAAAACCCATGATCTAAACATGGTTATCGACATAATCAACAGCGGTGTAGACATAATTAATAGGGTCAAGGTGGAAAAGGAACAGAACCAACAAATTGCGATGCTGATATTCAACCTACAGCAGTTTACAGAATACATAGAAGACATCCAATTAACCAGATTAAGAATCTTTAACCCAAAATTACTAAAACATGATAATTTGAAACACGTAAATTCGGAGAAAATGCTAAAGATAAAAACATAAACTTGGCTCAAGACAGACACGAACGAAGTTTTGATTTTATCCCACGTTCCTAGCGAGGTCACTAAAGTTCCGATATTTCAAATAGTTCCGTACCCAGATGAACTTAACTATATTCTTACCGAGCAAATATTCGATAAGTTTTATGTATTCAATAACCAAGTATTTCATAAAGATACAGATAAATTAATATTCGACAAATGTATTGTTGGACTTATTAAACAAGAGCAAACTCAATGCAAATACATTAAAACCCAAAGAAATTTAAAAATAAATTATATAGAACCAAATATACTTTTAACATGGAATATTCCTGAAACAGTTGTCAACCAAGATTGTACAAACAACAAAATATTAATATCAGGAAACAACATCATTAAAATGAACAAGAGAAAACGCTATAGTCGAGTTCCCCGACTATCTGATACCCGTTACTCAGCTAGTGGAAGTGCGAAGGAGTGTCTTCAACTCTGACAGTTTTTGGCGGTTTGTGGGCGTTGGAGTGGGCGTGGCAAAATTTTTTTGGCAAATTGATAGAAATTTACAAGACTAATACAAAAATGAAAAATATCAAAACATTTTTCAAAAGTGTGGGCGTGGCAGCTTTGTGCGGTTTGTGGGCGTTAGAGTGGGCGTGGCGAAAAGTTTTTTTGCAAATCGATAGAAATTTACAAGACCAATACAAAAATGAAAAAATATCAAAACATTTTTCAAAATTGTGGGCGTGGCAGTTTTGGGCGGTTTGTGGGCGTAAGAGTGGGCGTGGCAACATGAATCGACAAACTGCTTCTATGTCTCTGTATGCTTAATCTCATTTTTCTAGCTTTTCTAGTTCATGAGATCTCGACGTTCATAAGGACGGACAGACGGACAGACAGACGGACATGGCCATATCGACTCGGCTATCGATCCTGATCAAGAATATATATACTTTATATGGTTGGAAACGCTTCCTTCTGCCTGTTACATACTTTTCAACGAATCTAGTATACCCTTTTACTCTACGAGTAACGGGTATAAAAATTGTACCATGCAAATAGATGAATTTCTAATGATAAAATTGCATGTAAAACACTACAACTTTTTCAAAATTATATGCATTTCAACTTTTTTTTTTTTCGCGCGAGTCCCACGGCCACACCTTCCGCCCAACCGACCGAGGGGCGCTGCCGTGTATCGTACGGCTCGAATCGCGGGAAGATAGACGCGATATAGAAGACAGTAAAGGACGAGGAAATATATGTATATAGTAGTAAGATCTAAGAATTCGTTAAGTATGTTAGTATTGATCGCTTTAAAAACTGCAGAGAGTCAGAATTAGAGATAATAGGATATGGCCTCTCTTTTATTACGGTACCTGTGTCGATTGTCACCTCGAAAGTAGATAGATAAGTCAACCAAACGAGTTCATTGTTTTCGTAGGGCAAACTTTCTTTTTATATCTGGCTTTAATTGGTCCGATCTTTATTATTGCAAAATAATGGTCGATGCCATACATTTTTTTATACTGAAAATAAATCATTTTTTAACTCTTGTGTTCCGATGTACTATTCGTCTACCTCTAATAAACCTCCTTGGTTTAATAAAGAGTTGACACATCTAAGAAATGTTAAGTCCAGACTTTATATAAAATTTAAAAATACCGGTTCTCAATCTATATTTTCTAAATATGTAAGTTAAATTTTACCGTGCTTAACTCTCAGTGTTATAAGAATTATTTAAACCGTTGTAAGTTCCAGTTCGCACAGGATCCCAAACAGTTTTATAATTTCGTTAACACTAAGCGCAAAACAACCAGTTACCCTTCCTCGCTATTTTTTGAAAATACTTCGGTAACATCGGATCAGGCAATAGCCGATCTATTTGCCAAGTTTTTTCAAACCACATATTTCTACGTTACCTCATTCTGAACAGCCTTACTCTTACGCGGTATCAAAGTCAAATTTAATATTCTGTCCCACTTTAAACAAAAGCTCACAGCTTTATGATCTTCAGCGAGTTAAGCCTGCCTATTCGCCAGGTCCGGACGGAATTCCTGGCTGTGTCCTTAGATTCTGTGCGGAAGTCTTGTGCAAGCCTCTACTAAAACTGTTTAACTTATCTCTGGAATCTACACAGTTCCCCCAAATATGGAAGGAGTCCTTTGTGATCCCTCTCCATAAAAAAGGTAGCAAATCGGATGCAAGCAATTACAGAGGAATCTCCAAATCTCCAAAGCTATCCCTAAGCTTTTTGAAAACGTTATCACTCCTCATTCCTCATCAGCACCTTTGTAGGTCAATTATATCACCATGTCAGCATGGGTTCATGAAACGCAGATCATCAACTACTAACCTTCTGGAGCTAACCTCCTTCGTAGTACAGGGCTTCAAAAATAATCTTCAAACATATGTCATTTATACGGATTTTAGTAAAGCATTCGACTCTGTTAGTCATTCACTTTTAATAAAAAAACTTGATTTATTAGGTTTCCCTGTTGATCTCCTAAATTGGATTCTAAGTTATCTGAATGGCAGGACGCAACGGGTCCTCTTTAAAAATTCTCTTTCTTGTATTCTCCGAGTCACATCCGGCGTCCCACAAGGGAGCCACCTAGGTCCGCTCCTTTTTAACTTATTTATTAACGACCTTCCCTTAATAATAAATCATTCGCGTGTACTAATGTACGCTGATGATGTAAAATTATGCTTGCAATATAACGACATTTCTCGCCATTTGGACTTACAATCCGATCTAGATTGCTTTCAAACCTGGTGCCGTGATAACGTATTAAACTTAAGTGGCTCTAAGTGTAAAGTTATGACCTTTTATCGTGCCAACCCAATGCACTCAACTTACACTTTAAGTGGGTGCTCTTTGGACAGAATAACACATGTTGATGATCTTGGTGTTCTTCTGGACCCTAAACTTAAATTTTCAGACCATATTTCGTCTATTGTCAATAAGGCCAGAGGTGTCCTTGGTTTTATAAAACGGTGGTCAGAGGAATTCGATGATCCTTACACGACCAAAACCTTATTTATTTCTCTAGTCCGTCCGATCCTCGAGTATGGATCACCTGTTTGGAGTCCACAATATGAAGTTTACTCGGACCGCATCGAATCGGTTCAAAAGAACATCTTACTTTTTGCCTTACGGCGCCTTAATTGGGATGCAAACCTTAGATTACCTCCCTATTCAAGTAGATTAATGTTAATTAACTTACCCTCCTTAGCTAGCCGTAGAACGATGCTTGGAACAGTCTTTATTTTTAACCTTATTCGTGGTGAAGTGGATAGTCCCGACTTGGTTAGTCGGCTAAACTTCACTGTTCCGAGCAGATTTACTAGAAATTACGTACCTCTAATTTTAAATCATTGTAGATCTAATTATGAGTTGCATGATCCCTACAGAGTATTATGTTCTGACTATAATAGATTGTATCCTATTATCTCTAATTCTGACTCTCTGCAGTTTTTAAATCGATCAATACTAACATACTTAACGAATTCTTAGATCTTACTACTATATACATATATTTCCTCGTCCTTTACTGTCTTCTATATCGCGTCTATCTTCCCGCGATTCGAGCCGTACGATACACGGCAGCGCCCCTCGGTCGGTTGGGCGGAAGGTGTGGCCGTGGGACTCGCGCGAAAAAAAAAAAAAGTTGAAATGCATATAATTTTGAAAAAGTTGTAGTGTTTTACATGCAATTTTATCATTAGAAATTCATCTATTTGCATGGTACAATTTTTATACCCATTATTCGTAGAGTAAAAGGGTATACTAGATTCGTTGAAAAGTATGTAACAGGCAGAAGGAAGCGTTTCCAACCATATAAAGTATATATATTCTTGATCAGGATCGATAGCCGAGTCGATATGGCCATGTCCGTCTGTCCGTCCGTATGAACGTCGAGATCTCATGAACTACAAAAGCTAGAAAAATGAGATTAAGCATACAGAGACATAGAAGCAGTTTGTCGATTCATGTTGCCACGCCCACTCTTACGCCCACAAACCGCCCAAAACTGCCACGCCCACACTTTTGAAAAATGTTTTGATATTTTTTCATTTTTGTATTGGTCTTGTAAATTTCTATCGATTTGCAAAAAAACTTTTCGCCACGCCCACTCTAACGCCCACAAACCGCACAAAGCTGCCACGCCCACACTTTTGAAAAATGTTTTGATATTTTTCATTTTTGTATTAGTCTTGTAAATTTCTATCAATTTGCCAAAAAAAATTTGCCACGCCCACTCCAACGCCCACAAACCGCCAAAAACTGTCAGAGTTGAAGACACTCCTTCGCACTTCCACTAGCTGAGTAACGGGTATCAGATAGTCGGGGAACTCGACTATAGCGTTTTCTCTTGTTCATTTTAATGATGTTGTTTCCTGATATTAATATTTTGTTGTTTGTACAATCTTGGTTGACAACTGTTTCAGGAATATTCCATGTTAAAAGTATATTTGGTTCTATATAATTTATTTTTAAATTTCTTTGGGTTTTAATGTATTTGCATTGAGTTTGCTCTTGTTTAATAAGTCCAACAATACATTTGTCGAATATTAATTTATCTGTATCTTTATGAAATACTTGGTTATTGAATACATAAAACTTATCGAATATTTGCTCGGTAAGAATATAGTTAAGTTCATCTGGGTACGGAACTATTTGAAAAATCGGAACTTTAGTGACCTCGCTAGGAACGTGGGATAAAATCAAAACTTCGTTCGTGTCTGTCTTGAGCCAAGTTTATGTTTTTATCTTTAGCATTTTCTCCGAATTTACGTGTTTCAAATTATCATGTTTTAGTAATTTTGGGTTAAAGATTCTTAATCTGGTTATTTGGATACCTAACTCGATGTCTTCTATGTATTCTGTAAACTGCTGTAGGTTGAATATTAGTATCGCAATTTGTTGGTTCTGTTCCTTTTCCACCTTGACCCTATTAATTATGTCTACACCGCTGTTGATTATGTCGATAACCATGTTTAGATCATGGGCTTTAACGGAGACTTCTGACATGTTATTAATTTTTTCCTCTAACTCCTCCCTGTCGTCTTCATCTAATGTACCAAATAGTGATAAGTGATAACATGCAGGTCTGGATAACTCCAGATAACTCGTATTTGCTCTTTTTAATCTTTTTTTGTTTCTAGAATTTTGATTTATAATGAACGATTTTCCTGCAGCTGTTTGTTTCCTCAAAATGTTTACTGTCTACTTGTTCAATCCTTCCTGTCTTTATAAATGGATTGGTGATTTTACTCTTTACGAGTGGAGCCTGTCTCTATTTTATATCAACTTCAAAATCATGCCTTTTCTTATTAAGATATTCGATCTTATCGATTTTGTCTTGTTGTACGTTAAAGTCTGCGCTGCCTGCATACAGAAAAATGTCTGCCGGAGATCGTTTTGTGCTATTATGTTTAGTTTTATGATTATAGACGTATAAGATTGTTTCGAATCTTGTAAACCTATCTTCGATATTTTGTTCACTACCGATGATTCTTAGCTTTTCATTTACGGTCTTGTGAAATCTTTCTATATCGGATACACCATTTTTCCTGGTTGTTACAGAAATTTGTACGCCTTCGGATCTCAACCAATTTTGCAAAGCTATGCACATAAAAGCTGAATCTTTGTCTGCTTTAATTTCTTGTGGCTTTCCCATATCATTGAATATTTTAGTAATGGCTCTTTTCGCTTCTAGCCAATCTCTACTTTTTACTTCCACTAGTGAGGCAAATTTTGAATAAATATCAATACAAGATAAGAAGATCTGGTTACCTGTGAGATAAAAATCTATTACATATTTTTCCCTTGTGTTAAATATTTCTGGTGTTGTTTCAAAAGTCAATTTTGTGTCTCTATGTTCTGTTTTTGTCAGATTACAAATTGCACATCCATTGATAATATTTTGAATTAGCTTTTGACTATCTGGTGGTAAAATATTGGCATCTACCCAGTTTATCCAATATCTCATCCATTCGAGGAATGGGGAATTTGTCTTTAACAGTTATCTCGTATAGATTTCTGTAATCAACTACCAACCTAAATTTTTGTTTCCCAGAGGCGTCTGCCTTCTTGGGACCACCCAAATAGGAGAACAATAAGGGGACTTCGATTTGCGATCGATCCCTTGCTCTATCATTTCATTGATTTGTTTGTTGACTTCTTGGTCAACACTTTGGGGGTACTTATAGGGTTTACGGTAAACTGGATCCTCATGCTGAGTCTGGATGACATGTTTAATAGTACTGGTGGAGTTTAAATTTTCGCCTTCCTTGTACTGAATGGTTCTATATTCGAATAGGACTTTCTTTAAACATTCAATTTCCTTTACATATTGATGTTCGAGTCTATACTCGTTACATTCGCGTAACTCATTGTTGATCGCGAAGTTGACTATATCGTTGTCAACGGACATGGGATCGAGATGTGTTACATCATTGTCCACTGTGTCACTAACAACTTTTGAAGTGAGGTATTTTGGTAATGCGGTCTCCTTCTTCTGTTTTGGTGCTTTGGTTTAAGGCACTTAGGTGCGGTCTTAACCTTTTGCATCTTTGGATTGATTTCCTCCACTGGAGCAGAATCATCCTTTTGCTGTGGGTCGAGGCATTTAGATGCGGTCTCGCCCTTCTTTTCTCCACACACAAACTTAAAGGTTCTTGAACCTAAAGTTACCGTCTCGTTATCATAATCTATCTTAGCCTTCGTATCCTCTAGATACTTTTGACCTAACAGAATATCATAATTGTCGGAAAATTTATGGATATAGAATTTCTGAACAGATGGACATACTAAAGTGGGTTTCATTATTATGCTTTTCTTTAATTTTATTGCCCCTTGTTAGATCTTCTTCTTTTTCTTCTAAATGTTCCCTTATGATATTGATGGATGAACCTGTGTCGATCATTCCCTTGTAAATTTTGTTATGATAACCTATTCGTACATGGGGACTGGTACGTCCTCCTGTGTCATTTAAGTGTCCGAGGCAGTTTGATGAAAATTTACATCCATTCTGCTTTGGCCACTTTGACTCTCGCGTTTTCTTTTTACCGGCATCTGACCGTTAGCATTATTTGAAGTTGAAGGTTGGAAATTGGGAATTGTTAAGAGTATTGGTTTGTTGGCCTTGTGTTAACACCCTTCTAAACGTGTAATAATTTCCCCTTTGATTAACCGGTATGGGACGAGTTGAATACTGATTTTGATTTATTGTAGGTTGATTCGAATTTTGAGGTTGCGTATTGTTATTCTGATTCGTTCCAGGATAACAATTGCTGTGGTTTCTATTATGGTAATATCTTTGATTATTGCTTTGACTATTGTTCATAAATTAACCGCCAGTGTTACTGTTTAGTTTGATTTATTGGTTACTTTCAGACACTTAATATTAATTATTTCGATACCGATGCGTACGTTTGCTTGTAGATCAAAAATGTGACTGACTTAAGCTTTGGCTGTACTCACGCCATACGATTAAACTAGCATAAGACGTAAACAAGTTACAGTTAGAAGAAGTTAGAAGTTTGGAAAAGTACTGGGCAAGCTCGCGGACAATTACATTGATTCCGCTGATAAGCTCCGCTGCAGCTGCAGACAAATGCAAATGTAAATGTAAACAAAGATAAAGGGTGACTTGTTCGCGCGGTGTCTCGTTCCCAAACATACCGGCCCCCCTGAACGGTTGTTCAGCAGAGAGGCAGTACAGCGATTTTGGCAATTGGGCGTTTGTATAATCCGTGAGCAGTCTTTACTGTAACGACTCGGACCTTGTTGTCGCTTCCTGCGTGCACTGCGGTGATGCGGCCAAAATCCATTTAGAGGGCGGTAGATTGGGCTCCTTGAGTACTACCAATGTGTCGATCTTCAGATTCTCGGTTTCCAGATGCCGCTCATGAAGAGATGTCAGGTATTCCATATGCCACCTTTTCCAAAAGCCTTGAACCATGGCTTTCAGCTGGTTCCACCTCTCCAATCGATTGACTTGCATATCCAGACGACAGGGTTCAGGCAATGCAGTATACGGAGATCCAGTCAAAAAATGAGCAGGCGTCAGTGGATCCAAAGAATTATCCCCAGTTGGGCACAGCGGGCGTGAATTCAGGATAGCTTCAATTTGGGTCAGGACAGTAGAGAGCTCCTCAAACGTTAAAGCCTTTGATCCAAGTATCCGTTTCATATGGAGTTTAATTGAGCGAACTCCAGCTTCCCACATCCCTCCAAAATGGGGAGCAGACGGGGGTATAAAGTGCCAAGAAATCCCTTCATTGGCAAAGAATCCTGCTAGTTCCTCATCTTTGGCTTGTTGAATGGCCAGACGTCTCATGTCATCCAAAGTTCGATTGCCTCCATGAAATGTAGTTCCGTTGTCCGAATACAGGTCAGTAGGCTTCGCTCGGCGGGCAATGAATCGTTGAAAGGCTGCGATGAAAGCCTGTATAGTTAGCTCACTAACAACCTCGATGTGAAGTGCCTTTGTAGTGAGGCACACGAAAATAGAAAACCATGCCTTTCCGATGCGTGGAGTTCTTCCTTTTGATTCCTTGATTGCGATCGGTCCAGCGTAGTCCAGCCCTGTGTGTTGAAAGCAGCGGCTAGCTTGAACTCGAGGAATTGGTAGCTCTCCCATGATCTGGTTGCTTGTGCCCTTTCGTTGAAGAAAACAGGATTTGCATTGGAAGACTGCCTTTCTGACGAGATTGCGGGCTCCCAGAATCCAGTACTGCTGACGAAGATTGGTGAACGTTGCATCAACTCCAGTGTGCAGATAGGAGACATGAAAATGTCGAACCAGCAGTCCAGCTAGTGGTGTATCTTTAGGTATCAGAATCGGGTGCTTGGCGTTGTAGTTGAGTGTAGATTGCTCGATTCTCCCACCGACTCGCATTACTCCATAATCATCCAGAAACGGAGAAAACCGAATAAGATGCGATTTAGCGTTAAGCTGGCGTCGATTCTCTAGCTGCGCATATTCTCTGGCAAAGGATTTTTGTTGCACATGTCGAATAAGTCGGCGCTGTGCGTCCAGCAACTCTTCAGACGTAAGGAATGTTGCCGAATTCCTATGATGAGATCGAAGAGTGTGAATAAAGCGATGACAGTAGCTAGATACCCTTATAAGACGCGTCCAGGTTGAGAATTTGTGGATGAGTAACTCGTGTATACTTTCATCAGGAAAGTTATGTAGAGTCGTGGGCTTTATGGCTCGTTCTTCGGTGTTGACATCGAAACTTGAAGATACGCTGAACTTGCTTGTAGAAGGTGGCCACTCAGAGGTGGGTGTGGCCAGCCAGGACGGACCTTTCCACCACAGTCGATGCTCCAGAAGCTTTGACGGATGAAGTCCTCGGGAAGCACAATCAGCAGGATTGTCTTCCGTGCGAACATGGTTCCAGCAGCTACGGGGAAAGTCGCTCAATATCTCAGAAGTTCGGTTGCAGACGTAGGTGTTCCACCGTCGAGGGGGAGCTGAAAGCCAGTGTAGCACAATTTCTGAATCTGTCCAGCAGCTCGTGCTGAAAAGAGGAATTGTTAGTGATGCTTTGACAATAGACAGCAATCGAGATAGAAGTAACGCAGCGTTTAGCTCCAAACGTGGAATTGATACGGGCTTGATCGGGGCCACCCGTGTTTTGGCGGCAACTAGAGTTACTTGAAAGCTGCATCCAACTGCAACTCGAGCGTAAACTACCGCACCGTAGGCGTGCGAGGATGCGTCGGCGAATCCGTGTAGTTGAACATCTCGAAATGGTGACGCAATATACCGTGGTACTTGGCATTGCGTAAGTGCTGGCAAATCCTCTACTAAGGCTCTCCAGCGCGTACGTAGACCTTCAGGAATGGGGTCGTCCCACTGCAGGCCACTTGTCCAGCTTTCTTGGAAGATTAACTTGAGTAGAACTGTGACCGGCGCTACCAGTCCAAGCGGATCATAAATTCTTGATAGCTGAGACAAGAGTTCTCTTTTCGTCGGAGAAATGGTCGCATCGCATCCCTTTAGGTTGAGATACAGAACGTCCTTCCCAGGGTTGGATACCAAGAACTTTGACAGGTGAATCCGCAGCTGATTTGTTGAGGAGCTGGATAGGTTCAAAACATCTATCTTCCTCTGGAAGAAGCGAAAATGAAGCAGAGGTTCATTCTCAGTCTTGCGCCAAACAATGCGCTGATAATTGGTGTGTGGCTTAAAGATTTTAATGCCTCGAAACATCTTTTCGCCAAACGCCAAGAAGATCGCGTTGAATCGGTGGACCAATATGTAGTCTGTCATTGAGCGATACTCCAGAGCTGTCCTTTCCTGATCCATCAAAAACTACACGACATTTGGTAGTCAGACTGTCCAGTTTGATGACAGCGTGGTGCGGCAAATAGAAGCAGGTGTCTGGGGACTCCTCAGCCTGAGCCGAGGTCAGTTGTTCCATATGTCCACGTTGCAAGTAGTCGTCCAGGAAGGCTTCGTACTGCTGCTTCAATTCTGGATGCCGACGAAATTTGCGTTCCAGCGAGAAGAAGCGATTGATGGCCTGTGGCAAGGTCGAATCAATAGGCGGTGCCTTCTCCTTGAAGGGATACTCGACGACGTACACCCCGTCCGTTGAGCGCTTGTGTGTGGCAGCAAAATGACGCTCTGTGGGATCGCTGGCGTCCAGGAGAGCCTGGTTAGGCTGAATGCTGTCCATCTCCATGAATGAACGAACCATCGTGTCTAGGTCCGCGTGATGAGTAACCGCAGAAGTAGGGTAATCATTGAATGCAGAGTAAGAGCCTGCAAGAATCTAACCAAATACAGTATTGAGAGCGATAGGAAAGCCGTTACCAAAGTGTTTCCGATCTCCTGTGTATAGAGACCAAAGTTGATCCGATCCAACAATGACATCGATTGCTCCAGGTGTGCAGAACGTTGGGTCTGCCAAAGGAAGCTCGCAGATTTGCCTCCACGTAGAGGATGAGGTGTCAATAACTTGGGCAGGAAGTGATGACGTCAGCGAGTTGAGAATCAACGAGACCAATTCGACAGTTTGGCCCGAATGACGAGAGCGCAGCTTGATATGTGCGCGTCCTCGGGTAACGCCCGCGCTGTTGGCGGCGAGACCGAGAATAGAAATCCGTGCGTGCGCCTATTCGCTGAACAAATGATTCCGATGCCAAGGCTATTGTAGATCCAGTGTCCAGGAGCAGCCTGCAGGTTGTAGTATTTCCCCAGGCGTCGATGACGTCAGCAAGGATGGTTGGCAACAGAGTCTGAGAACCAGTGCGATGAATTGAGGACACTTAAACAGTTGGTGATTCTGCTGGCACGATGTGCACTTCGGCTCTTCCCGTCTTGGATGCGTGTCTGCGTGGTGCGTGGTAGCTGCGCGTCGAGCTTGGGTTGATTGAGTTAAGTTAAAAGCCTCCAAGGTATCGCAGCGTGATGTGAGAAATTTCAGGAATCGGTGGATGGTCACACCTTTTTCCTCGGATTCTGCGCACTGAGCCCAGGCTTGGCGGGTATCACTATCCAATTTTGAAAGTAAAATGAAGATTAGCCAGGGATCCCTCTCTTCGCAATTAAGAGCTCGTAGACCACGAATAACTTCGTCTGCACCATCGGCAATTTTCCGCACTGTGCCGATATTTGAATTTATAGCACTCGGAAGGCTCATGAAACTGTTTAAGAACGATCGAATAATTAGCGATTGTTTGTTATATCGCTGTTCCAGCCGATCCCATGCTTCCCGATAGTTGTCATTAGTAACTGGAATATGTTTAACTAATGCAAGCGCGTCTCCGGCAAGGTACGATTTTAAATAATGAAATCGTTGACAATCCGTCAGGCTCGAATTGGAAGCAATCGATCCAATAAACATGTCCGAAAAATGTTTCCAGTCCTCATAATTTCCAGAAAAAGTCGGAAGTTTAATTCGCTCGAACTGAAAATCGACATGACTTCTCTGGGATGTGCCTGCGGCTTGAACTGTGGCATCAACACTGTTTGAGGTGACATCCCGTCTCGACTCCTCCAAAGTATTGCTGAGAATAGCGTGTGTAGCATAATGTTTGTCCTCATATGCGTCAAAATCCTCGTCAGGGTCCTCCCAATCGGCTTCCGATTTAAATGCATACAGCTCTTCCGAGAGCCGTACGAACCGCAAATAATTTTCCTGTAGTTGCGCCAGGCGGACAACTATTGTTTGCACTGAATGAATGTCATCAACGAATTTGAAGGCATTATTATGCGCACGAGTAATTTGGCTTTTGCAGAAGCCCCGTTGCTGAATCACACTCCGCATGGTGGTCGAAAGAAGGGAACGATTCTATACGATGTAGGAATCTATAGATCACCGTTTGCCAAAAGGCCAATAATCAAAATCAAATGCCCGAAAGAAACGCAGTTCCGGTAATCCGGCTCTCGAAGGACCAATTTTTTATGTTCATAAATAAACCGCCAGTGTTACTGTTTAGTTTGATTTATTGGTTACTTTCAGACACTTAATATTAATTATTTCGATACCGATGCGTACGTTTGCTTGTAGATCAAAAATGTGACTGACTTAAGCTTTGGCTGTACTCACGCCATACGATTAAACTAGCATAAGACGTAAACAAGTTACAGTTAGAAGAAGTTAGAAGTTTGGAAAAGTACTGGGTAAGCTCGCGGACAATTACATTGATTCCGCTGATAAGCTCCGCTGCAGCTGCAGACAAATGCAAATGTAAATGTAAACAAAGATAAAGGGTGACTTGTTCGCGCGGTGTCTCGTTCCCAAACAACTATGATTTCCCCTGTTCCTGCGTCTGTTCCCTTCTGATCTATTAGAACGCAGATTTTCTGGACTGACGTCATAGAGGCCTAGCTCATTGAAGTTTGTTTTAATTTATAAATAGTATTAATACTTTTGCGTGCCAATGACATATAAATTCTATCCGCCAATTTTCGATCTATTACAGATTGAACAGTTCTTTTTAACATTTCAGTTTAATTTGATTTATCTACGACCCACACCCGCTTTCTAATTCGGACTTGTCAAACATAATCCAATATTGTGATTCGAGCTTCTTGATGATTTTACAGATGCTTCCGGGGTATGATGTATCCTCCAGTTGTCTTATAAGTGTTATGTAGGGCCTGTGATCTCGTGAATGCCATCGCCAGGGCCGTCTTTGTATCCAGCCATGTGTTTACTCTTTCTTGGGTCACGACCTGCAATGCTGCATCCACTAGTAACCGTTTTACTGCTCCGTAGATAACATGTGCTTGTCTGGCATCTTGGGTAGGGTATAAGTTGAGTAGCTGCTCGACCTGGTTAACAAACACAGGCAGATTGCCAGGTGTGACATCGTAGTAGTTCAGTTCTTTAATATGATTTAACAATTGATTTAGGTGGGTTTCCGAAAGTTGCGGAACTGCCATAGTGTATTTGTATAAGTTTCTGAATACACGGTGATTATTTTAATTTTTTGTTTTAAGTTACGGAATTAAAAGTTTTAATTAATTTTGTTTTCAACCGCACGGGATTTTAAATTGTTTTGCAGATGTTACTGACCACACGGGATTTTTTTTCTTTTAGTACTTTCACGTAGATTCTTTTGCGGATCTCAAAATAATTTTAGAATCACTGTTTTAATTCGCCGATCCTGGATAGCTAGTTGTGTAGCGTATCCTTCAATGGATCAGTACCGTACTAAAAGGACTCTTTATTTAACAGATCCTACCGACTGCGCCAATTAAATAATCGCAATACTCATATGTAAAAAAAATATAATTTTATTTTACTGAATGATTACAATATTTTTAGTTGAGAAGAACACCGACCGATTATAATCAGGTCTCAAACTGAACTCTGATAATTACTCTGATTTGATTGACGTTCAAGCCTCGGTTTCGAGCTTTTCTAATATGGACTTTAGACTTTTGGGTGTACATGTTGTATGTGTATTAGTGTGTAGGCATGTGTTTAAGTCTTAGGGACTTATGGATATGTCACTATATATATTTTACTTTACATTTCTAAGGCATGTCTAGAATTGAGTTAAAACTAATATTTAGCAAAAATATTCTGACGCAACATCACTGGTTCGTTTCGTTTCAATATTTTATCTCTCTTTCTTGGCTTCTTGGTCGGAGTGCATGGGCAACCCTATATCAGCGATATTCGTACTCACGGCGATTTTCTCTACTTTTCTGTCATCTTCTGTACTTTATCTGATTCTTCCACGTGTTCTGGCTTCCTTTTCCTTGTCTCTTTCGTCTCTAATACGAAGATCAAGTCCTCGCGCCAGTTACGATCGCATAGAAAATAAATCTTGGCAGCTTGCGGTCTCTGTCGGCAGCATCTATGCATAAATATGTGTATGCATATGTGTGTAGCGAATGCACTAATACCACTGGTTCATAAGATTTAATATTAATTAAAAGTCTCTCTGTGTATTCGCTATGGAAATAAATGAGGATAAAAAGGAATGAAAAGAGATAGAGAGAGCGCTCTATTGAGAGAGCGTGTGTATGAGAGTTTCTGTATAAGAGCGCTGTGGGGAAGGAGAACAAAAATCCCTGCTGAGCGTGGCGCAATGCGAGGTAAGGAGGAAGAAGAAACAAGAAGAGGGAAGACAGTTCGAATTGGCCTCCGAGAAGAACAGAAGTAACCATTGCGACTCGCTGCGCGACAGTGAAAATCCATCTCCGACATCAGAAGTGGGATCACCACACCTACAAAACAATTCGGAAGAAAGTTTACGCGCGATAGCCGAAAGGCAAAATAAAGTGATAGCTGAATTATTAAAAGCGTCGGTGCCTGGCGCACGTGCTGTTTCCGCGTCTCTACCGACATTCAACCCCGAAGCTGCTGACGCCGACGCAGCTGCATGGTACAAAACGGCTAATATGATTCTGTGTGAATCGGCAGTGCATCGCAGTGGCTTTCGCAAATTTGTTTTCCTGGAATGAGCTGGCTGCAGTTCAAGGAATTGTTCTTGGAACGCTATGAAGGCAACGAGACAACGGCTGCAGTGTTGCTGAACATGCTGAAAGGGCGCCCAAATCAACATGAATGCCTTTCGGTGATTCCAGCCGTTTGGTTACAACATTACTGACCAAGTGGAAGGCAATGGCGCACGAAGAGATTGCGGTATCATTGGTCCTGGCACATACATCGCAAATCGACCTCAGGCTTCAGCATTTGGTTTTCACAACGAACGTAAAGACACGTGCGGAGCTACAACAACAACTCAGAGCCCACTCGTTCGTCAGAAATGACGAATTCGCTGGAATCGAGGAAGGCCCCGAAAAAAAGAGGCACAAAACACCAATTAAATGCCATAGTTGCGGTAAACTCGGACACAAGTCAATGAGGTGCAGAAAGAGAAGAGGAGAAGAGAGGAACGAGACGAGACAAGGCTATAGCAGTGGCAGTTCTACAGTTACGTGTTTCAAATGTGGCAACGTTGGAAATATTGCATCGGTGTTTACGAAGAGACCAGCAACAGCGACAATAGATAATGCTTGTTAATAAAATAGACAATTAGCGAGAAGCTTGCCGGCAAGAGATGCCATAATCTTGTAGTTTAGAGAGGCATAGGCGACAATGTTGTCAAGAGCAATTTGCAAATTCTGTCCACTGTAAAAATTTCTGATTTTAAACTTCAATTGTTATTTCACGAAGTTGATAAGAAATGCCTTAAATACGATATCGACTCAATTGGTAGTGAAACTTAATGCTATATTGGCCAAATATTCAGAATTCTTCATTGATGGCGCGTTCCCATGTAGGCGTGTGATCCACGGGTTCACTGGAAATCCGTTTGCTAGACATGAATAAAACTGTTCAAAGCCGACCGTATCGCATCAGCGAAGACGAAAGACAGATAGTAAGTAGACAGATAGTAAAATTGATCAAATGTTAGAAGCAAAGGTAATTAGACCTAGTAGCTCTCCCTTCGTTACTTTTGAAAAAGAAAGACGGCAGTGATAGGCTTTGTATTGATTATCGTGAGTTGAACGCAAATACGGTGTCAAATAAGTATCCCTTGCCGTTAATATCCGACCAGATTAATCGTTTAAGTGGCGGAAAATATTTTTCCAGTTTGGATATGGCCAGTGGTTTTTATCAGGTGCCAATTCATCCCGATTCTCATTCCGAGACAGATACGACAATTTATTGGTTTAGCATCCTACTTTAGGCAGTTCGTCCCTAGATTTTTGGAAGTGATGAAACCATCGTACCAATTAACTTCGAAATTAAATGATTTCAAATGGGAAAAACAACATGAGGAAATTCGTCAAAGAATCATTAAAGTCCTGATCAGCGATCCAGTATTAATAATTTTTGACCCCAAATTTCCAATTGAATTGCACACGTATGCGAGCGCAAATCGTTATGGCGCTATGTTATTGCACAAAGTAGAAGAAAAACGCAGGGTAGTCGAGTATTATAGCAATGCACCACGTTAGCAGAATCTAAATACCACTCTTATAAGCTCGAAACATTGGCAGTGTTTAATGCCATCAAGCACTTTCGCCATTATTTAACCGGTAGACAGTTTACTGTGTATACAGACTGCGATTCTATTAAGGCGAGTCAGGACAAGGCGGCATTGACCACGCGAGTGCATCGATGGTGGTCATTCATGCAACTCTTTGAGTTCCACGTTGAATATCGTAAAGGGAGCCAAATGGCTATTGTTGATTGCTTATCGAGGAATCCTGTCGCTGTAGGAGCACAAACAAATACTAGCAAAGTTGTGGAATTACGAGTTGACTTGGCAACTATCACACACAACTGGCTAGTATCCGAGCAGCAGAGCGATGATAACATATCGAATGTTATGAGCGAGTCTAATAGTGACGAGATGCAGAGAGGATTAGCGAACACGTATGAGATTAGAAAGAGTCTGTTGCGTCGTATTATTCAAAGAAATGGCAAGACGCGATGCTTGCCTGTTATTTCGAGGGCGTTTAGATGGTCCGTTGTTAATCATTTTCACAAGGCCATAATGCACATGGGTTGGCAGAAGACCCTAGATAAGGACTACGAGCAGTACTGGTTTAAAAATATGGTAAAATATGTTAGGAAATTCTTAGAAAATTGCGACACATGCAAATTATCGAAATCAGCGTCAGGCAAAACGCAAACAGAGTTACATCCAGAGATACCGTGGCATACCATTCATATTGACATAAGTGGGAAATTGAGTGGCAAGAAAGACGAAAAGGAATACGTCACTGTACAAATTGATGTTTTCACTAAGTAGCAAATTTCGTTCTGCAACACAAACAAAATGGATGTACATGTGATAGCAACTGGTGCTAGCAGAGCAAATGGGCAGGTAAAGCGAGTGATAAGTGTACTTAAAGGGATGTTAACAGCAGTAGAGACTAGCGAACGTTCGTGGCAGGAGGCATTGGGTGAAATACAGTTGGCCATAAATTGCACCACTAATCGGGTGACTCAGCACAGTCCCTTAGAAATGTTGACCATCAACGAAGAAATGCCAGTAGATCTGGAGAAAGCTAGAGAGAAGGCTAAAGAAAACATTGAAAGAAATGCGAAGTATGACAAGGCCAGAGTTGATAAAAAGCATGCCCATGTGGTAAAATATAGGATTGGTAATCATGTGTTCTTAAAGAGTGAAGAAAGACACCAAACGAAATTAGATCCTAAGTACAAAGGGCCGTTTGTTATAGTAGAGTTGCTAGATGGAGATTGTTACATGTTGAAATCATTAACGACTAAGCGAATGTACAAGTGTCCACATGAAAGTGTACGCAGTTTGCCCGATGAACGAGAAACTCGTGAGTTAATAGAGATAAAAACGTAGAAAAGGAATCCGATAATGAGTTGTGAGCGGATTGGTATCCAAATGGTTGAGTTTGTGCAGAAGGGAGTGTGTACTCCAATTGGAAAGTATATAGCCTGCTAAACTGACATTTGACGACTAGTCTAAGATAGCCAGACGATTGAGCTTGAGTAGAAGGAAGCCTGTTGAGCGCTGTGGGGAAGGAGAACGAAAATCCATGCTGAGCGTGGCGCAATGCCGCAACAAGAAGAGGAAAGACAGATCGAATTGGCCTCCGAAAAGAACAGAAGTAACCATTGCGACTCGCTGCGCGACAGTGAAATAAATTATCAAAAATGAACAACGCTAATGAAAATCCATCTCCGACATGTATATATGTACATACATTGATTGTTTGATTTCTGGTACACTGGCCACTACAACTAGTAATGTTCCTGTCCCACTCGGTTTGAACGGTTTTTAAGTAAGTGCGGATAGCAGCTGGTGAGTATAATGCAGTATAGACGTGGTGTACTATTAATTCCGTAAAAAAGGCGTTGAATTCCAAAGCTCTAAATTGGGATCCATTGTCGCTCACTATAGTTTCGGGAACACCTACACTATAAATACATGTTTTAAAAGAAATCTATGACTCGATAACAGGATCGAATGTAAAATATATTCAGGCGTAGCTTGGCTTTGGTCTTTTGCATTCCGGTATGGGAGGACGTAACACTATCGTGTGCCTGTCGAAGCACTTTCGGTCTTAATGTTTCAAGAACCCAGTGTTTCCAGGACTGTTTATCGGGAAACTCATTTCTGTCAGCGTGTTATGTACGAATATACAAGAATGTTTCTAACATTTTAGTGTAGACAAAGCGTCAGGGACAACATGATCTTTTTATACTATATTCGTTGAAAAGTCTTGAACAGTGTTACGTCGGTGTATTCGTGCCTGTGTCCTGGGAAAGGACTCTGGCCGAGGGAGAAGCATCCGATGTTCAGGCACCATGATGCCAGCGTAAGGTCGTCGATTTTGGGTCGTGGGATCTTGGTAAGCCCCCCACCTCTCCAATATAACGAGAATAAAAATTAAATTGCAGAAAGAAGTAATTATAACTTGAGATCTTATAATCTCAAGCGCCGACGATGTTAATTCCGTCAAATTTAAATTAAAACGTTTGTGATCAAAAAATTGTAAACGCGCCGACGATGTTAATTCCGTCAACTTAAAATTGAAAAGTTAGGGAACAAAAAATCCTGATCACGGCAACGTTGACTTATCCGTCAACAATAAAACTAATAGCTTGGGATCAACAAATCCTAAACACCCGTCGTTGAATTTTCCGACAACAATAAAACTATTAGTTTGGGATCAACAAATCCTGAATGTTAATTCCGTCAAATTAAAATTGAAAATTTTGGGATCAACAAATCCTGGCCACGCCAACGTTGACTTATCCGTCAACAATAAAACTAATAGTTTGGGATCAACAAATCCTGAACACGCCGTCGTTGAATTTTCCGACAAAAAAAAATACAAGTCTAATCATAACTTCAAATCAATTAAAAGATTTTGAAAATAAAATTATGAATAAAATTTAAAAGGAGCATTCTAAAATAAATATGCAAATCCCTTTTAGAACCGATATTCGAGAAGAAATATATACTGACAATGACAGGGCAATTTATAGCAAACAATATCCGTATGCTATGTCGTTCTCAGATTTCGTTTATAATGAAATCGATAGAATGTTAAAGGAACAAATTATAAGACCTAGTAGAAGCTCTTATAATTCACCAGTCTAAGTAGTACCCGAAAAGGGCCAAAACTATGATGGAATTCTAAAACATCGACTAGTTATTGATTATAAAAAATTAAACGAGCACAATACCGGACAGATACCCAATGTAAGACCCGTCAGTAATATTATCTAACTTGCCCCTCACCTCTCCAACATAACGAGAATAAAAACAAGAGAGAACGCTATAGTCGAGTTCCCCGACTATCTGATACCCGTTACTCAGCTAGTGGAAGTGGAGAAGAGCCTTCAACTCTGACAGTTTTTGGCGGTTTGTGGGCGTTAGAGTGGGCGTGGCAAAAAGTTTTTTTGACAAATTGATAGAAATTTACAAGACTAATACAAAAATGAAAAATATCAAAACATTTTTCAAAAGTGTGGGCGTGGCAGCTTTGTGCGGTTTGTGGGCGTTAGAGTGGGCGTGGCGAAAAGTTTTTTTGCAAATCGATAGAAATTTACAAGACTAATACAAAAATGAAAAAATATTAAAATATTTTTCAAAAGTGTGGGCGTGGCATCTTTGGGCGGTTTGTGGGTGTTAGAGTGGGCGTGGCAACATGAATTGACAAACTTGCGCTGCTTCTATGTCTCTGGAGCCTCTAAGCTTAATCTCAACTTTTTAGCTTTTGTAGTTCCTGAGACCTCGACGTTCATACGGACAGACGAACGGACAGACGGACGGACAGACGGACGGACAGACGGACATGGCCAGATCGACTCGGTTATTGATCCTGATCAAGAATATATATACTTTTTATGATCGGAAACGCTTCCTTCTACCGGTTACATACTTTTCAACGAATCTAGTATACCCTTTTACTCGACGAGTACCCTGAAAAAGTTCGTACCGTTCGTTAGTCAGCTGTCCTCACTGCCCCACAAGCTTTAGCTTGATCGTAAAACGATCGGGCAACGTTCCCTCCCCTTCATGCGTTCGCATGCCTGATGGTTCGTCGCGGGCCGCGCAATACGATCCCCTTTTGTCAAGGTTGTCCGTCAAAAACGTTATGTCATCGTTTTTGACCCTCTCCACTTCTCGCGTCAGCACCCCTTCTGGAAATGTTTACCTACTCATTTTGTTGTAGTTAAAATAATAGCATAATTTTATTGAGTAATAAAGCTAGAGTAATGGTTAGTGCCATGTGTAATGTGTAAAACAAAAAAGAATTAAAAGGCTAGCATACGAAAATTATGATAATTTGGCTTTGATTGTTTTTAGCGAGGAGTATCGAATTCATCACCAAGCAAAGGTGCGCACGTGTTGGCTATTCACGACTACAAACGTCGCCCTGAGGGCGCTTGTTTTTGCGTAACAAAAAAAAAACAATACTCGCCGCTGAAAAGTAATTCTTATTTAAGACAATATCGAACACAAAAAAATATTTAACTCCTATTAATGAAATACATTGCCTGGAAGAGGCTGACAATAGAATAATTTTCTTTAAAGCTGACACCCTTCGGTTACCATTGTTACAAAAATATACTTATATTTACTAATGGTGTAAAAATAAAATGAGCACGAGAATACATGTAAGTATTTTATAAACAAATTTTAAATTTCAATCTAGGAGGCTTTTCATTTGTCTTTGTTTTTGTCATTGCCTTTGCCAGCGCTTAGTGTGTACTCCAATTGGAAAGTGTATAGCCTGCTAAACTGACATTTGACGACTAGTGTAAGACAGCCAGACGATTGAGCTTGAGTAGAAGAAAGCCTGTAGAGCGCTGTGGGGAAGGAGAACGAAAATCCCTGCTGAGCGTGGCGCAATGCCGCAACAAGAAGGGGGAAGACAGTTCGAATTGGCCTCCGAAAAGAACAGAAGTAACCATTGCGACTCGCTGCGCGACAGCGAAATAAATTATCAAAAATGAACAACGCTAATGAAAATCCATCTCCGACATGTATATATGTACACCGCGTGGCTTGGCTGCACATAGGCGTGTAATACGCCGGCCAACAGTACCTCAATTACAGAATAAAGAACTCGTGGTCTGCACAAAATAACGGTGTTCCGTGTTCTTATTTACCTGACTTTACAAATACACTGTACACTTTCTTCAAATTTTAGGAATCGAAGAGCGGCGATTTACGCAGCTACTCGAAAAAATAATCAAACTCGCAGAAACGCAGCATCCGCTTGGAGACCAAACCATGGTCAACTTATTGCGCTGCAATCAAACTGCATCGGTAAGCATAATTGAATTTCACAACGCAGAGGAATAATTTCGGCATTAAGTTTTTATTCTACACATAATTGAAAGTTCAAGAAGTTTCAAAAGAAAAGCTTCTAGCCGAGGTTGATTGGATCAGGAATTAGAATCGAGAAGTCAGTCTCCTTCGAGATCGGATCGAGAACGATCTAAGATAAAAACCCATAGTAGTGTCTTGTAATATTGTATAGGTTTAAAAAGTTTATCACCAATAAATTTTTTAAAATATTAAAATAAAATATTTTTATAAATAAATTTTTAACAACAAATTTAATTTGTATATATATGAATATAGAGAAAACTCGGGAACTGGGTTCCGTCAAACTTACCCCACTTTTTTCCGGATCTCGACGCGTTATACATACATATACCTTCGCGCACCAATTAATTGTAACCGAAAAATAATAAGATATACACAAACAAAGATAAAAAAAAATACAATAAGTGAAGTATGCATATATATAAATGTATGAATGAGTTGGTTTTCTTTTCTGTTCGGCTCTCAGGTTACTTGGAGTGAGCACTTGTTAGGAAAGTCTACGGTGTTGCTTGTTTTCGCTGATATTCACATTAACGGCAATGCACCGGTTCATTTGTTCTTTATTTAATTGTTTTGCCGTTAGTATTTTCAATAATGCACTTTGTGGGAAACCGGATGCAATTCTGTCCAGGGTATGGTGATGGTCTCTACTCTGCTGTACGGATCTTTTGTACAATTACACTAGCTTTAATAGAGCCAGGAAGATCAGTAAGGCAGAGATAAATTCCAGGGTATGCTGCACCCTGGAGGCTTAAGACTCCTTGCCGCAAATCCTGAGAGTTTTGTGGGACTATGGTCTTCCTTCAAATTGTGTTCCTTGTTGGTCCTGGATTCTTACAAAGTAGGTCCTTTTATTTTAAGGATTAGCGTTCTTGCTCCTCGATTTTCTCGACTGGAGCTTGAGTCTTTCCGACTATAGACTGAGGGATAACTGCCCGGGTATTGATGTACGGATGATTACCCGGGTATTGACTACGAGTGTTTACCTGGGTACTGACTAACTCTATCTGTGGGCCACGGTCTTTTTATACCGGCATAGAGCTTTTTCTGATCTATTGGTCTTCCATGCCAAGTTTTCCCACCTAGGAATCATATTTCTAACTTTCCCCTATTTTGGAAGTCAATACCCCTTCGGTGAAGTGTGCCCGGAACTGGTGGTGATTTCCTTTTCTTTCTGCAATCTTATTGCGGTCGCTAACCGAGTCATCGGAGACTCGTTTATTGTCGACTTGCATTTTCTTTGTCGCAATCCAACTGAGTCAACGCGATGATAGTAACCCTTCCCCTACTTTTGGATTCTGGTGTTGCATCTTCAAAGATGAGATTAAGCATACAGGCTCCAGAGACATAGACGCAGCGCAAGTTTGTCGATTCATGTTGCCACGCCCACTCTAACGTCCACAAACCGCCAAAAACTGCCAGTGTTCAATTCGCACTTTCACTAGCTGATTAACAGGTATCAGATAGTCGGGGAACTCGAACTTAGTGTTCTCTCTTGTCTTTTTCTTGTCGATGCGAGAATGAAAGTGTGAACTGTTGCAATCTAAAAATGCACCTAGTAAATCTTCTTGATACATTCTGTGGCCTCATGAGCCATAATAAGCTGGAATTATCGGTGACTACTTCAAATTCTTGCAGTTCTAGCGGCAAAACTTTTTAATGGCTAATACCACGGCTAAACACTCTCGGTCGGTTAAGCTATAATTACGTTGTGATCGACTTAACTTTTTTGACATATAGGCAATGGACTTTTCAGCTTTATTTTCCGCTACTTAAACCAACACTGCACCGATGCTGAAATCGCTGGCGTCACAGTGAAGATAAAACTTCTTCTCAAAGTCTGGGTTTGTTAAAACCAGTGCAGAGGTCAAAATGATTTTTAGCCTATCCATCACTACATGATCTTCTCGAGGCCAAGCAAATTTTACATTTTTAGAAAAGACATCTGTGATCGGACATGTGAGATCCGCGAAGATGGGTATGAACCTTCGGTACCAACCACTTTTTGAAGCTTTTGGAAATAATTGCTTTACTACTGCTAATCGCTGACTTTTGGACGATGTTCAGGGAAAAATGTTATCCCCGGTTAACTTATATTCTTCGATTGGTGCAAGCACGGCTGTATTATTTGGAGCAATTTGGAAAGTTAAGGATGACTTAAAAAGACCTGTTGTGCTAGCTCTTCTACCAGACAACTAATGTTCGCTTCTGTGTCCAACAGACCAAGTTCTGTATATTCCAAGAACGATACTTCAGCATAGCTTTGCAAATCACTTGGGTTTTTTAAAATTTTCAATTTCTTATTTCTCTTAACCTCAGTATAAAATGACTATAATCTAAGCGTGCGCCGATTGCGGTGCAATCGCATCGGAATGCAGTTAGCCATTGTTGACTTATTTAATGTGGTCTTTTAATTTAGTTCTTCCGGGGGAATTTTGTTCTTGGTGAATATTTCAATAAACTCATCTTCTTCAATTTTGATCAATGCCTTATCAATTAAAGAAGCCACTGTTCACCTAGCCGTATAAGGTTCTCTTAACTGGGTTAAATCTCTGGGTAAGTTCCTAGTATTTATTCCACGCTGAACCGGCGCTGTCGGCACAGGTAATGGCTGCGCTATTAATTGGAGCATTACAAGAATAACAACATTTTTGTGAAAGACATGCTGGGCCGCTAAATAATAACAAGGATTGGTGGTATCCATAACCGTTGAACAATTGTACTTTATATTACCTTCCAAAAAAAGTTATGGGAGGCGTATTCACTACTGGCATTGCTGATAATCTTCATATTTTTTTGTTTTCTTTGGCTTTTCTTCTTTCTCGGACACAAGATTACCGAATAGCTGATGTTATGCTAAATTCATGGGTTGGTTTAAGCTCCTTCAAGGTTTCTCGGTTTGATATCCGCGTCCGAATAGCAACGTCGTTGGCGTTATTAAGGCTTCCTCTGAATTGCGATAGTAAGATCACGCCGGTCTAACTAGTTCAACACATCAGTTTCCTTGGGAAATCCTAAATCGTGCCGTGGCAAGGCCTACGTTGGGCGCCAAAAGTTATGTAATGGTTGACTTAGCATAAGAATTTGTAGGATTCCTAGTTAAACTATAACTTACTATGCTTGTAATTCCAATACTAAGAGGGATAAAAGAAGAATTCTGATAAAAAACGAAACTCGCAAAGTAAAACAGAAAAATGTTACAGACTGCAGGAAGACTAAACTGTAGCAAGGTCTTTGGGGGAATTTGAACCTCGCTTTCTCTAACCAACCCGACCATAATCTTCACGATAGTATCTTCGAAGATTCCCTAAAGAGACTTCCGATCTTATTTTAGTTGCCGTCAACTCAGGATAATTACAGGTTTAGCAATTCATGAATTATTGAAGTTCATATTATACCTTTATTTACAAAAGAGGCTGGATGGCCTAACAATTAAGATATAGTAAGAGTATTCATTTATGCAACTTTCTTGTGGGCTTACTAAAAACAAAATAACAAAAGTAAGAAAATTCTTCAAGTCCTCTGTTTACTTACACTACTATTAAAATTTCAATTCATTACATTGCCTAAGGTCTAAGAGTATTGACAATGTTAATTAATTTTGTAAGGTGTGACGATCTGTCAGTGCTCGGGTGGCCCAAGGATGGCCAGGACTCGCCGCAGATATTAGATTTGGTTCAGGTGGGGTTGCTGGAAGAGAATCCGACCCGGGAATCCGAGAAGACGGGAAAATTAAACAGTCTACCAATTAAGGGGGGAAAGTTTGAGAGGCCGGTTAAGTCTACTTATGATGAGAACAGTTTTTAGAGGCCGGTTAGGTCTGCTAATGATGAGAATGGTTGTGTAGGCCGATCAGGTCTACTAATTATGCAAAGCGGTTTAGAGGCCGGTTAGGTCTGCTAATGATAAGAAGGGTTTTAGAGGCGGATCAGGTCTACTAATTATGATACAAGTTTTTCAGGTCTACTATAACTTAAACACGCGAGCCGGTGAACCGAGCCGGAAAATGAGACGTAATACGCAGAGTTTAGTTTGTTACCACATCGTTACCCGCCTCCTATGGCTCTGTTGCACTTTTTACCGCTGATCCTTTGGTTGTTGGTCCGTTTCTGATAGCTCCTCCTGGAGGTCTTGTCGCCGATCGCCGGCCGATCTGAGGGCGGTTTGGCGGAGGATAGTGTGCCCGCATATCCCAACCGAACTTGGGCCGCATTAGTATAGCCGATCTATTGCGGGGCAGTGTGATCCTTCGCGCACGATCCTTGGCGCGAGCGCGTATTGGGTTCGAATTTAAATGATTCTTATTCTATACATGTTTTTCCCCATGTTTCTGTGACTTCATGTTTATTATTTAAGTCTAATTCTATACAGGTTTTTCCCCATGTTTCTGTGACTTCATGTTTATTATTTACTATATTACTATGTGAGAGTTCGGCGCGTCGCAAAGGTTAATCTTAATGATTATGGTTAGTTGTTGAGTTTTCTAACAAACAAACTATGCATAAGGTTAGGAATATTTTAAATAATAGCTCACATGTGTCCAGTTCCAGCGTTGAAACCTTCCAGCGATGATATGATGATCCATTTTGTCGATGCTAGCGGGGATTAATTGACCTATAAAAATTAAGGGGCTACATGACTGCGGTTACGAAACACACTCTCGCAAGTCGACTCCCATATGGTCTAGCAATCACCCATTGCATTACTTAAATCTTAATCGCCTATCCGCTGACGGTCCTGGTTTTTTTTTCTTCATAAATTATCCTGGCTGATAAAAGTAACTGATGCGGATTAGCTCATGCTACGGTGCGGACCGATATACATAGATAGGCCGGCGTGTCCAATCAGTGAATGTAATCGAAACGGAAGACTTCGGGAAGTGGCCTTAGCTGCCTGAAAAACAATTGTTCCAAATATCAGTAGCCAGCGATTGTCCTACGCATGAATAATAACGCAGTTGGTGGTCAGTAATCCCTCCGACCGGCCAGCAAAGGCCCGGTGGTTGCCAGATGAAAACTTGATACTGCCAACAGAGAGTGTTTTAGTTAAGGCGCTAGTGCAAGACGGCGACCTGATAAAGAAAATTCTTGAGAGAATTTCTTTCGAGGAGGTTTTACGA
This sequence comes from Drosophila yakuba, assembly GCF_016746365.2. NCBI lineage: Eukaryota > Metazoa > Arthropoda > Insecta > Diptera > Drosophilidae > Drosophila > Drosophila yakuba. The sequence goes on along the minus strand of NW_025048825.1, from coordinate 144,138 downwards.
ACCACGCGGTTGGGGGTCCAAGGCGAGGCAGCACCCGCGAAGAACACAGATGCCACTTAAAATTTTGGTACAGTTTCGTTTTCTCTCCAGTACGGGAACAGATCACGTTGCAGATCGGACCACGCTAATCAGTAGTTGCTCTTAACCTCTAACTCTGTTAAAAGGACTTGCAAAATGATTAAGCAGGTAATTTTCTATTTGGTTACAAAAAGAACGAGACTGTAGCCGAGTGGACATTTATTTACCGCCAAATTCCAATAAATATAGCTATGCTTCTATTGGAAAGTTGGAAGACGCTCTCAGTGTTGGACAACGTTTCCGGACATGTCAACCGATGACTAGACTGAGGTAATCGACCCCAGCCTCAAAGCATTCTAACTTAATGAACTAACCCAACCAAACAGTTAAGTTCTCGGTTGTACCTGGCCAACATTACGTTTTTCAATTCTATGCAAATAGAAGAGAAGAGCCAGTAAATAATTACAACAGACAAGTAATGTTCACTAAGTACCAGAAAAGGTTAAACAGGGGAATTATTATTATACCACGGGACAAACTCTCGCTCACATATTTTTATATGCAGGACAGCCCACATTAAATATACAAGACCCAAAAAGATATAAGATAGAAAAACTCAATAAAGACAAGGAAGATAACGATATCGATACGAGATATCGTAAAGGGACCCTTCAGAAAGGAAAATTAGAGAATTCTTACAAATTAAATAATAACAGCGTACAGCAGGTTTTACCAGATCATTACGATATAACCAATAGAGGTATAGCTACAAAATATCATAAGACTCAGTTTAAGAAAGCAAAACAAATCACTAACCTACCAAATTTTCAGAACAACCTTGCAGGTTAGGTTGCAGGATTGTTCTTTTTACGCTTCTTCATACTGTCCACAATGTCACGGCCGAATTTAAATAAATAACATCGACACCGACTACGGATACCTCCTATTCTCAGACAAAACTGTAAAGGTACCTTCAGAATATGAGCATCACTGCCAACCTAATAAATAGTCTAACTCATTACTTAAATTTGTAAATTACCAATTACACATCCATTCCTTCAATCAAACTCCTAACCGTACATAAGAGCAACTAATCAACATAAAAGGGACGACAATCAAATACCTTTTTCGGAACATTAGACCATAACGACAGAATACAAATTCAAAACCAATTAGGGTCGACAACGACAAACACCATCTACTTACATGAAAAAAACATTAGAAAATTTGTCTAGCTTCAAAGCGAACGGTCGTGTTTTTTACTTGTTTTGCCAAATCCAGCGGTGGATTTTAATAAATTTTTAAATAATTCAATTTCCTTATCAGTACTAGTTAAAGTTCCGTTTGCTTCGCGAGTGAATCTCTTGTGATTTATGCATTATTTTAATAAATTAATTCAATCTGTTCTCTTTCTGTCTTTGCGTTTTGTTTACTCTCTCTTTCGTGCGTTGTCCGTAGAGCTGTTTGGTGTTGCTGTTGTACTTAACGCCTCGGTGTACCCGGTCTCGCTCTCCCACACAAAATCCTAACGCGCACACTGCGCTCTTGCGGTACATTTTTGATTTTGTCTGCTGATACAGTGGTCCAAACCCAATTAAATATGGAAACCAATGTTGTCTGCTTCCAAGACAAATGCCGTCAGGTAATTAAGCCTGAGCAGTCAAAAATGACCTGTTGGCTATGTGATAGAATGGTGCACACTAAGTGCGTTGGTTTTAACGGCCGAACAAGTGATGACCTAGCTAAAGGCCCTAATCTAAAATACCGTTGTGATACTTGCCTAGGAGTGCGAATTGACAGTGCTGGAGTGCTGGAGACAGTTTTAGTCGTGCTGATGATCTTCTTTCTGCGCTGAAGAGGGATCACGTTGCAGATCGGACCACGCTAATCAGTAGTTGCTCTTAACCTCTAACTCTGTTAAAAGGACTTGCAAAATGATTAAGCAGGTAATTTTCTATTTGGTTACAAAAAGAACGAGACTGTAGCCGAGTGGACATTTATTTACCGCCAAATTCCAATAAATATAGCTATGCTTCTATTGGAAAGTTGGAAGACGCTCTCAGTGTTGGACAACGTTTCCGGACATGTCAACCGATGACTAGACTGAGGTAATCGACCCCAGCCTCAAAGCATTCTAACTTAATGAACTAACCCAACCAAACAGTTAAGTTCTCGGTTGTACCTGGCCAACATTACGTTTTTCAATTCTATGCAAATAGAAGAGAAGAGCCAGTAAATAATTACAACAGACAAGTAATGTTCACTAAGTACCAGAAAAGGTTAAACAGGGGAATTATTATTATACCACGGGACAAACTCTCGCTCACATATTTTTATATGCAGGACAGCCCACATTAAATATACAAGACCCAATAAGATATAAGATAGAAAAACTCAATAAAGACAAGGAAGATAACGATATCGATACGAGATATCGTAAAGGGACCCTTCAGAAAGGAAAATTAGAGAATTCTTACAAATTAAATAATAACAGCGTACAGCAGGTTTTACCAGATCATTACGATATAACCAATAGAGGTATAGCTACAAAATATCATAAGACTCAGTTTAAGAAAGCAAAACAAATCACTAACCTACCAAATTTTCAGAACAACCTTGCAGGTTAGGTTGCAGGATTGTTCTTTTTACGCTTCTTCATACTGTCCACAATGTCACGGCCGAATTTAAATAAATAACATCGACACCGACTACGGATACCTCCTATTCTCAGACAAAACTGTAAAGGTACCTTCAGAATATGAGCATCACTGCCAACCTAATAAATAGTCTAACTCATTACTTAAATTTGTAAATGACCAATTACACATCCATTCCTTCAATCAAACTCCTAACCGTACATAAGAGCAACTAATCAACATAAAAGGGACGACAATCAAATACCTTTTTCGGAACTTTAGACCATAACGACAGAATACAAATTCAAAACCAATTAGGGTCGACAACGACAAACACCATCTACTTACATGAAAAAAACATTAGAAAATTTGTCTAGCTTCAAAGCGAACGGTCGTGTTTTTTACTTGTTTTGCCAAATCCAGCGGTGGATTTTAATAAATTTTTAAATAATTCAATTTCCTTATCAGTACTAGTTAAAGTTCCGTTTGCTTCGCGAGTGAATCTCTTGTGATTTATGCATTATTTTAATAAATTAATTCAATCTGTTCTCTTTCTGTCTTTGCGTTTTGTTTACTCTCTCTTTCGTGCGTTGTCCGTAGAGCTGTTTGGTGTTGCTGTTGTACTTAACGCCTCGGTGTACCCGGTCTCGCTCTCCCACACAAAATCCTAACGCGCACACTGCGCTCTTGCGGTACATTTTTGATTTTGTCTGCTGATACAGTGGTCCAAACCCAATTAAATATGGAAACCAATGTTGTCTGCTTCCAAGACAAATGCCGTCAGGTAATTAAGCCTGAGCAGTCAAAAATGACCTGTTGGCTATGTGATAGAATGGTGCACACTAAGTGCGTTGGTTTTAACGGCCGAACAAGTGATGACCTAGCTAAAGGCCCTAATCTAAAATACCGTTGTGATACTTGCCTAGGAGTGCGAATTGACAGTGCTGGAGTGCTGGAGACAGTTTTAGTCGTGCTGATGATCTTCTTTCTGCGCTGAAGAGGGATCACGTTGCAGATCGGACCACGCTAATCAGTAGTTGCTCTTAACCTCTAACTCTGTTAAAAGGACTTGCAAAATGATTAAGCAGGTAATTTTCTATTTGGTTACAAAAAGAACGAGACTGTAGCCGAGTGGACATTTATTTACCGCCAAATTCCAATAAATATAGCTATGCTTCTATTGGAAAGTTGGAAGACGCTCTCAGTGTTGGACAACGTTTCCGGACATGTCAACCGATGACTAGACTGAGGTAATCGACCCCAGCCTCAAAGCATTCTAACTTAATGAACTAACCCAACCAAACAGTTAAGTTTTCGGTTGTACCTGGCCAACATTACGTTTTTCAATTCTATGCAAATAGAAGAGAAGAGCCAGTAAATAATTACAACAGACAAGTAATGTTCACTAAGGACCAGAAAAGGTTAAACAGGGGAATTATTATTATACCACGGGACAAACTCTCGCTCACATATTTTTATATGCAGGACAGCCCACATTAAATATACAAGACCCAAAAAGATATAAGATAGAAAAACTCAATAAAGACAAGGAAGATAACGATATCGATACGAGATATCGTAAAGGGACCCTTCACAATTTAATAGCCTCAAGCTATTAAAGGAGTCTCCAAAGCGCAAGAGTGCCCGCACCCTTCGGCAAGTGATCAACAGGACTCCACAACTGATCAGTTGACGATCGCAACAAATCCTCAAATGTTGCTTATATTGGCAGCTAAAGGTTTAAACCGTTGTGAACGGAGTCCATCCCGGGGTTGCTACAGATTCCGTTTTGTCCGCACTGTTCCACTAAAGAAACACAACTAAAGAAACAAAATCAAACATCATCTGATGTATTGTCTTATATACAAGTCAAAAAAAAAGCCGACGACATTAAAGTGGAAAAATTTATCTTTTCTTACGCTAGAGAGGTTTCAAGATAACTGTCCCTAATGAGCTATCCTCGACCATATGTTCTGATGATTTTTGGCCGGATAGTATGGTGGTGAAAGAGTTCGAAGCTTAGATTAAAAATAGACTACTATCTGCTTTCAAAATGTTAGAGGCTTGTGTAGTAAGCTAACTAATTTGACGAGTTCCGTATCTTAGAATTCTTATGCGTAAAGCTGTCATTATCTGATAGCTATGTTTAAATTTAGTGTTCTTACATTCCGCCATTTGTCCGCTATCCAATCAATTAGACTGTCCGATAGGGACCAACTAGTTGTTCTAGGTGACTTTATTTTATATCTGGCTTTAATTGGTCCGATCTTTATTCTTGCGAAATAATGGCCGATGCCATAAATATTCTGTATACTGCAATTAAATCATTTGTTAACCCTTGTGTTCCGATGTACTATCCGTCTATCTCTAACAAACCTCCTAGGTCCAGAATTTATATAAATATTAAGCCTGTCTATTCGCCAGGTCCCCACGGAATTCCAGGCTGCGTGCTTAGATTCTGTGGGGAAGCCTTGTGCAAACCTCTACTGAAACTGTTTAACTTATCTCTGGAATCTTCACAGTTCCCCCATATATGGAAGGAGTCCTCTGTGATCCCTCTTCATAAAAAAGGTAGCAAATCGGGAACCACATAGGTCCGCTCCTTTTTACCTTATTTATTAACGACCTTCCCTTAATAATAAAGCATTCGCGTGTACTTCGCAGCTTTGGGCGAAGTTTACTCGAACCGCATTGAATCGGTTTAAAAGAACTTCTTACTTTTTACCTTACAGCGCCTTAATTGGGATGCAAGCCTTAGATTACCTCCTTATTCCAGTAGACTAATGTTAATTAACTTACCCTACTTAGCTAACCGTAAATGCTTGGAACAGTCTTTATTTTTAAACTTATTCGTCGTGAAGTTGATAGTCCCGATTTGGTTAGTCGGCTAAACGTCACTCTTCCAAGCAGATTCACTAGAAATTACGTATTCAATTTAAGTCAATGTATTTCTAACTATGAGTTGCATGATCCCTACAGAGTATTATGTTCTGACTATAATAGATTCTATCCTATTATCTCCAATTCTGACTCTCTGCCGTTCTTAAAGCGATCAATACTAATTCTTAGTTCTTACTAGTATACATATATTTCCTCGTCCTTTACTGTCTTTTATATCGCGTCTATCCTCTTTTACTCTACGAGTAATCATCCTCAGTTCTAAGGCTTAATTTTTTTTCAAGGGCGAATTTTTTTTCTATTAGTGTGCGTGGAATTTTTCAGCAGGTAAGGCGTTCAACGGTCTTATGGGTTACGTCAAACATCATTTTATTCACGCACAACTTTTTCTGTTCTTGTGTGTTTTTTTACGTGTAGCCTTTTTTCCGTATACCGGTATCAAAGTTACCTGAATTGAAGATTGTAGAAGGGATTCGTTTCCTGATGTTTTAATACTCAATATTAAATATTAAGGATGTTTGTTAGTCATCTTAAGACCGAACAGTTTCCACTTGATTAATTTTTTCTTTATTATAAATGAAAAATACCTGAACTTTTTGTGTTTTTATTACTTTCCGGAGAAAAATTGGTTAATTTTAGCGTCAGCTTGATGAACTTTCAACATGACGCTTTGAATTTTAGGCATGTGTGCAATTTATCTCAAAAACGCAATGTTTACACTGGATTTGTGTTAAATAAAATTAATTGAAATTTAAATTAAAATAAAATTGCACAGGAATATTGGGTGGATAATTATTTTATACTCGTTACTCGTATAGAACAAATTTGTACCAACAGAAGGAAGTGTTTGCGGCCCTATACTCTTAATAAGGATCAATAGCCAAATCGATCTGACCAAGAATTATTAATTTAAATTTTTTAAAATTTTTACTATTATACTTTTAACATTCTTTTTCCTTAACCACTTAATTTTTCGAACGTCTTTCTCTTTTGTTATGGACCTACTTGGTCTTGGTCTCAAATACGAATTAAACGGCATCTATGAGTTTGTCGACATCACATTATCTTATATGACTCCTGTTATTGGGCACTCCAGGTGTACTGGAGGCCCCATGCTCATCCCTACCCGACCTTGCAGTCTGCCAGCATATTTATTCAGCTGCCCCATTCAGTCACCTACACACATTCTACCCACCCATTCCTAGTGTATTCCTTCTCCCATTAATTCGACTCTACTCCAGTTTCATTTCTTTCCCAAATACTTAAAATTTTATTTGTTTACAATTTTCATATTCATATCCCTGACTTAGTCCGAATACCCACACTGGATTTCTTTCAACATATGTTTAAACTTGGACTTTTTCTTTAGACCCTGACCTATCATAGGGCTCTCAAGGGAGGGGGGAATATAAAGGGTAATTTAAATAAATAAATAATTACAGAAATCAGGACCATTTCAACAATAATAAAAATATTAATATAGGTAAATATGTGTGTTAAATAAATATGGGAAATAAATCCAAAATGAATATTACCAAATTACCAAATGTAGATCATAAATTGCAATATATAAATTGCGACTAAATAATAATTAAATAAGACGAAAAAAACAATTAATACACAATAAAAATAAAATATTATAAAATAAATATCTGTAACAAAAATTAATAAAAAAAAATGTCTGTATCCTAAAGGCTTCTGTTGCCGCCACTCGGGAGGTGTGTCGTTCTTCCTCGACGAAGATTTATCCCAATAAAATTGTGGATCAGCAAAAAAGGAACGTTATCTGGTCAAAACTCGGATTTTGCCAAAAGGTTATGGCCGCCCAACAAAAAAAATCTCACCAAGCCGATTTGGACGACCTAGCTGACTTTTCTTCGGGGTTTCACTGGGTTTCGTCGGGCCTGGAATGGAAAGCCCATAAGCATGGTTTCAACACCGACCACTTACCTAATGTTTTTTTCGCACCAGGTTTTCCAGTATTCCCCCGCCGAAACTTCACTACTATTTTCGTTTATTGTTGATTTTTGATTATTGTTGATATTTTTGTTTTCAACACCGGCGTACTGCTTCTCTAATTAAATATGATTTAATTAAAAAAAACAATATCTTGGTGCACGTGCACATAAAAACTTTAATTTCTCGAGGCGCAGCAGTTATAACGCCATTGACCGTGACTTTGAATCTGTTCTTCCTATTTCTTCTTTGGCTTTCCCATGGCATGATCCAATCCCCGTTGTTCGAATTTTGCCGGGTCAACGGCCGGATAACATTAAGGTGACCTTAATAAATCTACCAAAACATTCGGTATTAAATCACCCCTGCGCTGGGGTTTGATATCGCTATCGATATGCCGTCCACAACACTTTTCTATTGGCGGCGTGTTAAGACAAATGCAGAGGAATATAGTTGTCTCTTGTACACTTTGTCAGTTTGTTACCTGCAGCCCGCTGTGATATATAAAATAATATATATACAAGCTTATTAAAGTCATACAAAAAATTGAATTTATTGAAATATTTACTGCAGCTTATTTTACACTACATTATTTAAAAAGTAAAAACATTTTTTTAGATCAGTTGACATTTGAGTATTTGGAAAGCCAATTGGAAGGCACTCGACAGGGTTCGGTTCCAATTTAATTTGATTATTAATCCGTGTTTTCCCTCTACGAAATCTTAATCCTAAAGCTCTGCCTTTCTTAGTTTTTATATCCAAGAACATGTCTAACTCGGCGAGATTGCTAAATAAAGTTCTAAGATCTTGCTCTGCGCTCTTAAGAAGTTTACATTGTAGGGTAAGGCTTTTATACAATAAGCAATTAAATATACATTGGATACGAAACTCAAGTTGTCTTATTATGTATTTTATGTTAAGCTTTGTTACAGAATATACATCGTATACTACATTAAGATTATCCAAAGCAGCACATTTAAAAATCTGCGAAGACTGATGCTGCAAGAAATTGATATAAAGTTTGCAGCATTGTGGATTAGTCTTTAATTTCCAATTTTCTAGAATAATATTTTGAGTATCAGCGTAATAAACAAATAGTTTTTGAATCGATCTTAAGAATTTAGTACCATATTCCATAGCTTCGTCTATAATTTCTGAGAACAGTACATGAAAAAATTCTATTTCCGCAAAGTAGTTGGTAAGTAGAACCTTAACTTTAGATGGTTGACCTGTTGGGACTTGGCGTAGTTTAAGCAACAATGTGTAACTTGAATTTTTGATGTTTCATAAAAAATGTTGATATCAGAAGAAAATTGCTCAAGAGAAAAAGAGGCTTCATAAAAGAACGTTGACAGTTCTTGCATCCTGTACACATATTCTCTTTCACTTGTGACAATATCTTCGGTGTTACTCAATACTGTCGACACGGTCAAGTTTTTTTGAAGTTTTTCTAGGAAATGCTCTAACTTATTTTGCAAACTTTGTTTACTAAAATCGGACTTTCGATAGCATCATAAAACTGCTTGGGTGCTTGTACTGCGTTAAAAGAGTCCATGTTCTGCCTACGTTTTTAATTTCAGTGCCATTTAATTGTCGAACTTGTATTGAACACACTATCCCGTTTATTAAAGTAACAATAAACTACACCAATTCATTGCAAACGTTTTTTTTTCGATCTATGCTGCGTTGTATAATTACTATAAATACGATCACAAATTCACATAAAGCTGAAATGCTAAGTTGATTTTCCAAATATAATTAGTCTATAAATAGCTAGAAAAAAAAGTATATGGATATATACATAGATATATACAAATTCTCATTTCAAGGGGAAAATATTTGATTAATATTATATATTATATATTATATATTATATATTATATATTATATATATTATTATATATTTATTATTATATATTTATATATTATATATTATTTATTATATATTATATATTATATATTATATATTATATTATTATATATTATATATTATATATTATATATTATATATTTATATTATATATTATATTATATATTATATATTATATATTATATATTATATATTATATTATATATTATATTATATATTATATATTATATATTATATATTATATATTATATATTATATATTATATATTATATATTATATATTATATATTATATATTATATATTATATATTATATATTATATATTATATATTATATATTATATATTATATATTATATATTATATATTATATATTATATATTATATATTATATATTATATATTATATATTATATATTATATATTATATATTATATATTATATATTATATATTATATATTATATATATATATTATTATATATTATATATTATATATTATATATTATATATTATATATTATATATTATATATTATATATTATATATTATATATTATATATTATATATTATATATTATATATTATATATTATATATTATATATTATATATATATTTTTTTATATATTATATTATATATATTATATATTATATATTATATATTATATATTATAGTATTATATATTATTATTATATATTATATATTATATATTATATATTATTTTATATTATATTATATTATATATTATATATTATATATTATATATTATATATATTATATATTATTTTTTTTATATATTATATATTATATATTTATTATTTTATTATATTATTTATATATTATATATTATATATTATATATTATATATTATATATTATAAATATTATATAATTATTATATTCTATTATTATATATTATATATTATATATTATATATTATATATTATATATTATATATTATATATTATATATTATATATTATATATTATATATTATTATATTATATATTATATATATATATTATATTATTATATATTATATATTATATATTATTTTATATTTTTTATATATTTATTATTATATATTATATATTAATATATATATATTATAATTATATATTATATATTATATATTATTATATTATATTATTTTTTTTATTTATATATTATGATATTATATATATTTATATATTATATATTATTATATTATATATTATATATTATATATTATATATATTATATATTATATATATTATATATTATATATTATATATTATATATTATATTTATATATTATATATTTATATTATATTATATATTATATATTATATATTTATATATTATATATTATTATATATTATACTATATTATATATTTATATATTATATATATTATATTATATATTATTATATTATATATTATATATTTATATATTATATATATATTATATATATATATTATATATTTATATATTATATATATTATATATATATATTATTATATTTATTATATATTTATATATTATATATATTATATATTATATATTATATATTATATATATATATATTATTATATTTATTATATTTAATTATATATTATATATTATATATTATATATTATATATTGATATATATTATATATTATATATTATATATTATATATTATATATTATATATTATAATATATATATATTATATTATATATTATATATTATATATTATATATTATATATTAATATATATATATATTATATATTATATATTAATATATTATATATTATATATTATATATTATATATTTTTATATATTTATATTATATATTATTATTTGTAGACCATTGTTTCAAAGTCGGCTTTGAACCATTCGCCGATTCAACGAGCAACTAGACCATGGAGCTATTCCAAATTTTAAAGGTAAAATTAAAATGTCGACTCGTAAACTTAAATGCTTCAATTAATAAGGCAAATCAATTACAAGAATAGATAAAAGACATAGATTGCGGCGATGAATTTGGCGACGAGTTGGAAGAACTTTGACCGAAATAAGGTCTCTGGTATCTGCTTTGAGGACTGTAAGCGACAGCAAAACTTCGGGATCTCCTGATGTAGCCTCTCGTGCGCGACTTCCAAATTTGCCAAAACTTAGTGGATATTATCTTGAGTTCAAAAATTTCATCAGCCTTTTTTAAAACTTAGGTTCATAAAGACGCCAGCATTCCAGTTATCTACAAATGTAACCATATAATGCTTGTCTCTCTGGTGAAGCTTTAGGAGCAATAGAATTTTATCACCGGGAGCAATTACGTAAAGGCTCTGGCCAGTTTAAATAAGGTTTTGGATAACAAACGTTTAATCTTTTTGAATAATATTTCAACATTGTTTAGTCTTCTGATAATATAGCATCAGACCGCATCCTTTTTGAGAAAACTTATCGATACTGTTTCGTCGATTTATGGTTCTCTGTTATCGATAGGGAACGATACAAAAATTTCGAATGCAATGTTAATTTATTTAGTATTGAATAGAGTCGAACCAGTAAACAAACAAAAATAGGGGAACAGCCTGATTATGAGACTTTGCCGCCTTGGTCAAGTTTCGAAAAAATGTTAAATCGCTGATATCAGCATTCATTAAAAGAATCGACAAAGCCAAAACAAGACATATTATTGTCAAGGAAGCCACATAATCGTAGCTCATTTTCGTGTTCCTTGTCCAACAGCAATCCTCAGCAATCTTGTAGCTATTGCAATGCAGCAGATCATTTAATACAGAACTGTAGCCCGTTTGGACGCCTCTCTGTGATGCAAAGGTTTATGTTTGTTAAGTCTGCCTCCTTATGTATCAATTGTCTGCGAAAACTGTTTCAAAATGCAAAGGCAAAAAGCGTGTGACCGTTCACACCACATTCTTCTACATAGATACACAGTGCCTGAGAACAGTTTAGCGTTGCCAAACTAATTTTATAACAGAAGAACCCGCTTACAAATTGGTAAACAGGATTCATGTATTACTTACATAGTATTGGCGAGTACAATTCTCATGTCAAGAAAAAGTTACACACAGTGGTGTAGTTGAGAAAAATGCTAGTGAGTGTTTGCTCGATTTTTCTCAGGTATTGCCATCAGGTCGGTTTGAAGTTGGGGTGCCGTTTAAGTCGGATCCAAATGGGTTGGGCAACTCATTTGAGGTTGCAACACGGCGGTTTTTGTCGCTTGAGCGGAGGTAGTTTCGAGATTCTAACATCATCTCACTTGGTGCAACTTTTTGTTGTTGTGAGTTGGGGGCTAGCTAATGCTCCTATATCTTAAGACGCCAAGTTTCCTTTGCTGATAAAGAAACGCTCCCATTTGTACAGACGTACGTTCGGCATCATCATTAAAACATTCTTGTCAGCCCTCGAGCACTGGTGAGCATCCTATGACAGCGTATTCGGATCGTAAACGCTCAGGAACTCTGCAGTCAGACACTGCAAGCCTCAACCGATGAAATTTTGAAAAATTTACCCGACATTGAAAATTCGAGAAAGGCCTCCGTACAAGTCCTATGTTGCCTTATTTGTTTGTTTTTCGTTCAAGGCGGTTCACTTAGTGATTCTATCCGATCTAAGTACTGATTCTTTTTTAATATTTGCAAAGGTTTATTGGTCGTCGGGGTGGTCCGCAGACGGTTTACGACGGAGCGAGTAGCCACTTCCAGGCTCTTCGCGAGCGGAGTAGTTTCCAGCAGGCGGACGCAATTTCCGAATTCGAATAAAAAAACTGATGCGAATTTGCGTTCATACCCCCTCAGGCTACGCACATGGGCGGACTATGTTAAAAGGTATGTGTTAAAATTGCCAAACACCTACTCCTACATGTGAGCAGAGCGCTACTCAATGCGGAAGAGCTCGAAACAGTCCTCGTAAGGATCGATGAGGCCGTGATGAGCTCGGCAGGACCCATGCGACGGAGAGGCGCTCACTCTAGGACACCTGCTGACAGGTGGGCAGCACCAGCACTCCGGACCCCGGACCGGGCGGGTCTCAGTTGTTTGTGACAATGGCGGCTTGTATCAGTCAGGCAAACGTTCTTGCGGCGATGGTCCCGGGACTACAAGCCGCCTTAACAGTAGCTGCTGGGAAGGGTCATTGCGATGCACGCAGGAAGGACGTCTTGGTCAGAGTCGTCGACCTTAGAATGAGCGACGGAGAAGTCTTTCGGAGGGAGATTCACTAGCTGGCGCCACTGCCAGTATGTTGAAGCCGTATAAGTTAAGTCGATATTTGAAACCGTCAAGCGCACACGCATTCTTTCGTCGCCGCCGGAAAATTAATTATTTTTGCCAAAAAATTTATCGGTTTTTTTAATAAACTTATTAAAAATTTTAAAGGGAGGGTGATTAGTAAGGTAATTTCATAGAAAAAGTAAAAGATTAACAAATACTTTACTGAAGTCAGTGTAAATGAGATGTGTTTTGGAATTATTTTTGAAGACCGGCCGTCGGATGAGACCGCCGCCCTTAGACCTTAGAGGTCCCTTGTGATACTGTGTATGTTTTTCCCCTTTGCCCGTCGAGGTTCGTGTGAAGCTAGCAGTTTCCCCAGCCAGAGGTGCTGGTAAATTTTGGTATCCGATGTGGATCGGACTCGGACAGACTGCTTCCTAGTTGAGCAAGTCTTTTCGCTTGCAGTGCTGGGCAGTGGTATAGTAGATGCTCTACCGTTTCTTCCTCTTCCTCGTCTCTACAGCTACTGCAGAAATCGTTATACGGGGCATTTTGTCTTCTGGTATGGGTGCCTATTAACCAATGCCCTGTAATGACTCTCATAGCAGTGTTGAGGTTTGCTCTGGTCAAACTTAGAAGTTTTGACGTTCTTTTTAAGCTTATTTTTGGCCATATTTGGCGTGTTAGGCGACAGTGTGTGGTATTTTCCCATATTGTCTGTTTGTATCGGTTTAGGTTGTCCCTTAGTAGTAATTTACATGTGGCTAAAGGCATACTCATGCCCTCCATCTCTTGTATGAGTGGCGAGGTAGTACCTTCTCGAGAAGGTTAGTGGTTATTGATCTGCGTTTCAAAAAATTGTGTTGACAAAGGTGACCTACAACGGGGCAGCAAATGAGGTGTAATTTCATTTTCAAGAAGCTTACGCTTAGCCGACAATTTAGAGATTTCTCTGTATTTGCTTGCATCACAATGGATCACAAAGGACTCATTCCATTTAGAGGGGTACTGTGAAGTTTCCAGAGATAAGGTAAATAGTTTCAGAGAAGCTTGCACAATGCTTCCGCAAAGAAACTACGCACACAGCCAGTAAGTCCGTCTGAACCTGGAGTATAGACGGTTAAGATCAAAAAGCAGTTGACTTTCGTTTAGAGTGGACAAAAATATTAAATTTGACTTAGAAACCGCGTAAGAGTAAGGCTGTTCGGAATGAGGTAAAATAGAATATGTTGCTGGAAATAACTGGGCAAATAGATCGGCTATTACCCTATTGTTTTTTTAAAGAATTTTTCAGCTTCTTTGTCAATACAATGTGCGCTAGCACCGGTATCCAGCAATATTTCTTCTCCGTCAACTTTTGGCAAAGAAACGGTTGTCGTTTTGTACGCTTCACACTGTGTCTACGGCTTTCTGTTTGTCCCGTCGATGTTCTGCTATATTTTCATTAAACTTTTGTATTTTGCACGTTTCCCGCGTTTGGTTATATCCTTCCTTCGAGCCGTTGAAAGTTCGCTCTCGGGTTTCTCCTCTTGAGTAAAATCACGTCCGCTTTGTTTTAGAATATACATATGGAATGATCGTTATTCGTGTACTTTTAGTGTCTGTTGTATCTGCTGTACTATCCAAACTTATTATGAGTTAGAAATTACAGTGCTATCTGATAGTTTCAACAGGGCTAACGCGTATTCCCGCTATCGTTGTTCTAGATTATTCTACTCTGAGCCCTTCCTTTTTAAGCTTTGCCAGGGATCTTACTGGGGAAGTCAACGGTAAACCGCCCATTTGTAAGTTCATTTTATATTCCGATAGTTCCACGAACTCATCTTCAGCGGTCTTGCGTTTCAATTTGAAGTGCAAGTTCTGCATGTCAAAGTCCCTGTCACCGAAAAATTCGTTATACCCTTGCTTCCTTACCGTAAACGTTTTTACTTGCACCCAGTCACTTCTAGTCGTGAAAGAAGCCCGTTTCATATCTTTGGTGAGCGAATAATAGTCAAATAAAATTCATCCATTAGTTGCTAATACCACTTGCTGGCTGCGCCTACCAGCAGATTATGGAATTCCCTAAAAACTTATTCTCGACTTATTTCATATAATATTTGCAACCTTTTCAGGCGATATAAAAAACTTTCAACGGTCATACTGCTGCCGGTTCAAATTTTAAGTTCCATTTGTTCAGACTAACTCCCTTCGTCACTAGAGCTTGACTCCGGTCTATTTTGGGGTAAAACTGGTAACTAGTCTCAGCTGCAAAGCATTGGGGAGGTGTCTGCTGCGGTGTGCCCTGATGCCAGTAGAAGCTATCGGTAAGGTTTCTAGATGGTCCAGATGGTGGTCTATCCTTCCGGCCACTTTATCTACTGAGGCGTTAATTTGGTCACGTTTTCTGACTGGTATCCAAGTTTTCGAGATTCTCTCTATTATGCGTATCGAATCACCGGGAGGTATCTCCGGCGCTCGCACTTTTGAGGTACACGGCTCTCCCTCTGCATCCATGATCGGGTGCCTCTCCCGGTAGATTGTTGGGATACAAGGCTTTACAAGGTTCCGTACGAGAACCGGCCCACCTAAACAATGTTTCATCTTTCTAGGAAGCTTTTACGAAGTTCCTACGTGGAACTGGTATAGGTTTACAAACCTCCTCCCGCTAGTTGTCGAAAATCAGGATCACCGATCCATTTGGACTCCGTAACCTGCTGGTATTTGACCTATACGTTCGGAATCCAAACAGCTTTCCTATATTGCTGGACTCGATTTTCACAAACGACCTGACTACTTGGCCTAGTACGTCAGCCAAAGAAATTGAAATCGTCCCATGTACGAAATAGTAATAGAATACCATAAAAATTCGAAACTCTCACACAACCTGGCAACTTAGCCAAGCGAGTTATATAATATTTACGTTAATTAAAAAAAAGTCGATCTGCACTTAGTTGATTAATATTATAACAAAAAAATTTCACATTTATTGATTTAAGGAATTTTAAAATTAATTTTTCCAATAACAAAACAAAGGACATACAATTTGTTTAGCTATTGAGCTTTTTTAAAAGCTGTTGCGAATAATAAATAGCCGAATATTTTCCGATACTGTTTGTTTGTTTATTATACTGGCAGCTAGGGCCAACCAAGAGCTATATCAAATTCACAAGTTGAGTCTTTGCCGAAAAACGAAGAAGGGACAATTGGCGGGACAGACAGCCGAAATGCAGCGCCCGAGCTTAATGTAGGTAGATAACAAAGAGAGCGTAGATAACAACGAGAGAAAGAGTGCGATGAACTATGGGCATCGCAACTGCTATTAATAACTATTTCGGCATACAATATTAAGAGTATAAAATTAGTCTACTGCACAGTTTTGCCGGCTGCATGATCCTCAGTCCTCAAGGGAAATCAGACACAGCTTTTTCACTGCCCGCCTTAATACTCCAGAAGCGGTCCTCAATTCTGCAACTCGAGCGACGCCGTCTCTGCCAGGAATCAACTGCATGACTCTCGCCAAAGGCCATCTCATTGGGGGTATATTCTCGTCCTTAATAAGAACGACGCAGTTCACGGCTATGCCAGGCTTTGGGGTGCGCCACTTGGAGCGCTGCTGGAGCAACGTCAAGTATTCTTCCTTCCATCGCGACCAAAAGACTTGCTGAAGAAAGGAGATGCGCTGCCAAGAGTCAAGCCGATTATAGTTTAGGCCCGTTATATCTGGCTGGTCAAACGACGATGGCAGACCACCATTGAGAAAATGCGCAGGAGGAGGACGTCCAGATCGGCAGGGTTCTCTGAAATGGGAACTAAAGGTCTGAAGTTAATAACTGCCGAGATGTGGCACACAAGCGTCCTCAGCTCGTCGAAGGACAGAACCGCCGTACCCACAGCGCGGTAGAAATGATGCTTGGCCGTTTTTACCGCCGCTTCCCAAAGTCCACCGAAATGGGGCGACCGTGGAGGGATGAACCGCCAGTTAATCGTCTCCGAAACGCAAACATTCTGAACGAAGCCTTGATGCTCGCTGCTGAGAAATAACCTTCGAAGTTCCAGAAGTTCATTCTTGGCGCCGACAAAATTGGTGGCGTTGTCTGACTAAATTTGCTTCGGCTTCCGCCGGGTGCATATGAACCTCTTGAGTCCGCACAGAAACGCAACTGTCGAGAGATCCTTGATCAGCTCCAGATGCACTGCCTTGGTTGCAAAGCATATAAATACGCAGACGTAGCATTTAACCGCAGGCTTGTTGCGTGTATCCGACTTGTGAAAGAAGGGTCCATAGAAGAAGAACTGCGACATATATCAAGCCATTTCGTGTTATGAGTTTCCGGGCGGCTTTCATCCCAGGACAGCTTTTCCTTGCAGAGCTGCTGCAAAAAGATTTTACACCTTGTGACTACAGGACCGACCAGGCCAAGAGGATTGTAAAATTTAGCAATCGCAGACAAAACAGACCGCCTGCAGGGTCTCAATGGCGACTGAAAGGCAGAGAACGAAAACAATAGCTGGTCGGAAGCGGGATCCCAAGCGAGATCCTAAAGTTTTGGTGAAATCGCTACCATCTTCAAACTTCAGGAACGACTCCTTGTCAGAATGCCAGCCGTCTGCTGCATTATGCTGATAGCATCCTTTACCGTGCCGGAGCCGGAGATAAGATCATCCACGTAAAAATCGCACCGAAGGATTTCTGATCCAATGGGAAACGCTGCCTGCTCATCGATTGATAACTGGTGCATAGCCCTTACGGACAAGAAGGAGGCTGGTTTGGTGCCGTAGGTAACTGTGTCGAGTTTGTATACTTGAAAGTCGTCGAGCGGGGAGTCCCTCCAGACAATGCACTGCAAATAGCTATCTTCCTGCGAACCCTTACACATCGGTACATTTTACATATGTCTCCTGTAACGGCAACATGGTGCGAGCGAAATCGAATTAGGATGTGAAATAGCTTGGGCTGGATCACCGGGCCAGCCATTAACACATCGTTAAGCGAGTAACCGGTGGAAGTGGCAGCTGATCCGTCAAAAACAACGCGAAGCTTCGTGGTAGAGCTATCCTCCATCATGACGCAGTGATGTGGTAGACGAGTTTTTTGATGCAGTGGCAGTCCTGGCAAAAACTTTACCTGACCTACGCACAGCAGCTCATAAAACAGGCTAGCTCCTATTAACAGGTCAACACGCTGAGCCTTATGAAATTCCGGGTCGGCGAGCTGCAGGTTTTCTGGAATCTTCCAGTCCTCAATGTCCACATTAAAGCTTGGCTGGCGATCCGTGATATTGGGAGCGATATTTGCTGTTATGCTCGTTGAGAAACTTGAAGTGACAGACCGCATTGAAATTCCTACCGAGAATCCATTAGTCGCGAAATGAGAATCCCCGATTCCAGTGACGGAGCCAGACGACCTCAACCTCTTAAGTTGCAGTTGATTTGCAAACCGAGAGGTGACCAAGTGCAGTTGAGAGCCAGAATCTAACAAGGCCCTGCAGGGAACGAACATTCCCGACCGATTTTGCACTAGAACGGTTGCAGTGGCTAGCAGCATAAGGTCACTACCGAGATCCTGGGCAATTAGAGTAGAAGAAGTCGAAAGTGGGGCAGAAGGCTCAGGGAGCTTGAAGACACCGGAACATGTGGCTGCGTGGAAGGCAAGCCATCTAGATGGAGCAGCGTATGATGCCTGATTCCACAGGTGCGGCAGCCGCTCGAGCATTGCCGTAGCTGATGACCTGCCTTTAGGCAATTTAGGCAAAGTGTTAGTCTCTTTGCCTCGCGTAGACGATCTACTGGCGCTAAGTCCCTAAATTGTGGGCAATAATATATGGCATGCTCTGCAGTATGGCACAGCATGTAACCAAGAGAGTTTTGGGTGGCACCAATTTGCGTCGAACGCCTTGCGTATAGGTTGCCATGGCGCAATCCACGGCCTCCAAAGTCCTACATCGCTGCTCCTGGAAAACCGCCATCGATTCCCACGACGGAATAAGGTTGACAAAGACCGGATCCTCCAAGCGCTCCTCTCACTTAGCTTGGCTCGCCGCATCCAATTTTTGCAGCAGCACTTGCACTATAATGCAGCCAGCGATTTGCTCAGTGGTGCCCAAACCCTTCAACGCACGAATGTGAGTGTTAAACATGTCCGACAGTTCCCGAAGCGATCCAATTTTCGCAGCAGCACTTGCACTATAATGCAGCCAGCGATTTGCTCAGTGGTGCCCAAACCCTTCAACGCACGAATGTGATCGTTAAACTTGTCCGACAATTCCCGAAGCGATGCCACTGAACCATTCCGTACTACCTTTAGAGCCAGAATCTCGGTGATGTGTGTCGGAAAAACTGGCATCAGACGGCTGCGTCTTGCGTTCATCGAAACTCACTCATTTCACTGTCAATTTCGTCGAAATCTAATTCCTCCAGTTCTGTATGCAGAACATTGAAGGCACTTTGCAGCTCATCAATGTGCTCCAGCCTCACTGTAAGAGTGGGTTCGTCGTAACCGCTTAGCGTCTCATTAGAAAGCGACGTTTGTAGCCTCTGCAACCTGCTGAACAACGCATTGGCTTTGCGCTTTAAAAAGGTCACCCTGTTTTTGAAACTTTCAGCGGGCATAGCAACAAATCGCTTTAAATTCGGTTTAGCGGGAAGATGAGCACAAAATAAATGCCGAAAATGCAAGCGGAGTCAATGCACGTAACGGGGCGGGCTGCACTTGATATATGTAGCAATGTATGTATGTAATATAATATGTAAATAAATATAAATATGTATGTACGTACATGCAAGAGCTCGAACAGTTAAAATGCTAGCTCGCTTAAACTCAGACACTATCACCGAAATCGCCACTCGCTTGTCCAACCGAATGCTTTTATATTTATGTAAACGGGATATGTGCATTAATTAATGAATGCAAATTAACACTATCACTTCGGGGTCACCAAATGTTTAGCTATTGAGCAATAGCTGTTGCGAAAAATAAGTAGCCGAAGAAAGTTTTGCCTTTTTTCCGATACAGTTTATTTGGTTAATTATACTGGCAGCTAGGGCCAACCAAGAGCTATATTAAATTCACAAGTTGAGTCTTTGCCGAAGAACGAAGAAGTGACAATTGGCGGGACAGACAGCCGAAATACAGCGCCCAAGCTTAATGTAGGTAGATAACAAAGAGAGCGTAGATAACAACGAGAGAGAGAGTGCGATGCACTATGGGCATCGCAACTGCTCTTAATGACTTTTTCGGTTTACAATATTAAGAGTATAAAATTAGTCTACTGCACAGTTTTGGCGGCTGCATGACCCAACACAATTTGAGAAGATGATCAACAAAAGTGTTCTCAATGTCATGCCTCTATTCTGAATATTTACACGAGTTCTCAATAGCAGAAGTTGGGGAATTTATGTAACGTTTTGGAATATAGTATTAGAATTTATTAGCAAGCGAGCATAAATAAAACTTAAGTCCAATGTTCTATAAAGAGTAAAATTAATTTTGGAAATTAAAGATGAACGTTATGCATGTACACTAATATCACACTACAGGAATATAGACCGTTAAATCTAATAACACAATTCCTAAATGATTACGAAAAGTCATAACGTTTGGGCATTTTATTGCTCTTGTCCTGCAATAGGACGAGGGCCGAGGGAGAGGCATCCAATGTTCTGGTACTAGGTTGCCAGGTACCAGGTACCAACCTTCCATTTCGCTTAATAGTATGGGAGATTCTCTGGCTGTAGTGGAAACTTTTGATCATCACAGATTTTTCATTGGATAGGATACTTTCGGAACACCCGCCCGCATCGAAAACTTAACTTTCTGGTACCTTTCCTCTTTTCTTCCGCTGGTAACAAGGGTCCAGTCTGCGTCGGACGCAAAGTCCCGGGCCTCTAAGTCAGACGTCAACACTAACAACCATGCTAAACTTTTGTCACATTCTCACGTTGGCAGACCGGGTTCCCTAAACTTTAAAATTTACATCGCAAAGCTCTATGATTTAGTGAATTAAATTAGTCACTGATGATTACTAGTTTCCGGGAGATATCTCTCAAGGCAACGATCTGACCCTAAATAACATGTGTAACGGATAGGTCAACACAGTCGAGCACCAACCCCGTTACAGACATATGCGTCCAAGCTGTGGGCGTTAAGCCCACAATTCGTCCAAAACTGTCATTCCCACAACTTTAAAAAAAGTTTTTAATATTTTTTGTCGGGTCTTGCAGCCGCAGGCAGCACCGGCGAGTCAGGCAAAATGGGAGGAGCATTTGGAGGACCCAGCCTTCCAAATTTAATTCCAACGCGTGGAATCCATGAAAATATTTCTTGAGCAGCGATGCAGGATGCTGAAGAATATGGATTCGCCATGGCAAGCTATGCGCCAGGTGGGAACTAATCGCACATCTAATATGCGTACGTCAGCTTTTCTCGCCACAAATCTTAACCATCCGACATGTGCTTTCTGTAATGCTTATGGGCACTCAATTCAGTATTGTCAGAGTTTTAAGAACCGAAATACAGCAAGTCGATTTTGAGAAGCAAAAAAATTAACTATTTTTATAAATTGCCTTAAGAGTAGTTATTAACTGAGGCAGTGTAACTCCGGCAATCGACCGGTATGCGGATCTAAGCAGCACACTCACCTTGATCTGGGAAACTCAAGTCGCCTTCATGACATGAAAGAACATGCAGGAAAAACTCTTGTATCTGACTCACATAATGCCGTAGAACCCTCTGCAGTGCCTAAAACGTCTGCCGCACTTCTTTCACAGGATGTCAGTAAAGATTTTGTGGTCATAGCCACAGCTATGAATCTTCGTTCTTTGCCGTGCTCTGCTGGACTCTGGATCTCAACTGCACCTTATAACATCACGATTCGCAAATCAGCATCAACTTAAGAGGAAACCAGAGAGGACGCTATTGTCGAGTTCCCCGACTATCCGATACCAGTTACTCAGCTAGTGGAAGTGCGAAGGAGAGTCTTTAACACTGACAGTTTTTTGGCAATCGATAGAAATTTACAAGACTAACACAAAAATGAAAAAATATGAAAACATTTTTCAAAAGTTTGTTCAAGGGAGTTTTGGACGGTTTGTGGGCGTTAAAGTGGGCGTGGCATCATGACTGTCTCTAGAGTCTGTATGCTTAATCTCAACTTTCTAGCTTTTGTAGTTCATGAGATTTCGACGTTCATACGGACAGACGGACATGGCCAGATCGACTGGGCTAATGATCCTGATCATGAATATATATACTTGATATACTTTTTATACTTTTCAATAAATTTAGTATACCCTTTTTTTTACTTAAGACTAACTGGTATAAAAAAGTCGATACTGGGTCGTGGTCTTGCGCAAAGTATTAAAGAAATTATATAACTGCTTTGGATCCTGTATAAACTGGAACCTTCAACTTTTAATATTGTAACAATGAGCATGAATCATGGTAATATATAACCCAGCACTAAAATATATATATTTATATATATATTTTTTTTTCGCGCGAGTCCCACGGCCACACCTCCCGCCCAACCGACCGAGGGGCGCTGCCGTGTATCGTACGCCTCGAATCGCGGGAAGATGGACGCGATATAGAAGACATAGAAGACAGATCTAAGAATTCGTTAAGTATGTTAGTATTGATCGCTTTAAAAACGGCAGAGAGTCAGAATTAGAGATAATAGGATACAATCTATTATAGTCAGAACATAATACTCTGTAGGGATCATGCAACTCATAATTAGATCTACAATGATTTAAAATTAGAGGTACGTAATTTCTAGTAAATCTGCTCGGAACAGTGAAGTTTAGCCGACTAACCAAGTCGGTAATATCCACTTCACCACGAATAAGGTTAAAAATAAAGACTGTTCCAAGCATCGCTCTACGGTTAGCTAAGGAGGGTAAGTTAATTAACATTAATCTACTTGAATAAGGAGGTAATCTAAGGTTTGCATCCCAATTAAGGCGCCGTAAGGCAAAAAGTAAGAAGTTCTTTTGAACCGATTAGATGCGGTCCGAGTAAACTTTATATTGTGGACTCCAAACAGGTGATCCATACTCGAGGATCGGACGGACTAGAGAAATAAATAAGGTTTTGGTCATGTAAGGATCATCAAATTCCTTTGACTACCGTTTTATAAAACCAAGCACACCTCTGGCCTTGTTGACAATAGACGAAATATGGTCTGAAAATTTAAGTTTAAGTCGAGAAGAACACCAAGATCATCAACATGTGTTATTCTGTCCAAAGAGCACCCACTTAAAGTGTAAGTTGCGTGCATTGAGTTGGCACGATAAAAGGTCATAACTTTACACTTAGAGCCATTTAAGTTTAATACGTTATCACGGCACCAGGTTTGAAAACAATCTAGATTGTAGTGGCCAGTGTACCAGAAAATAAGCAGAGAAAAAAAAAATTAAACCAAAATTATTATCATCGGTACAAATCTAGACGAGACCACTTTTCGGCATACTAGGGTTAATTGAAAGCTCACAACAACTCTCAAAGACAGAAGCTGTAAGTTCTAGTTGTCCCTTTCGCACCTTAGTCGTCGCTCTCATAGCCTGGAAAGGTCCCGTTAAAGCTCGCTAGGCTCGCGCCTTTGACAAAAGGTACAGCGAACACGCGATCATTCTGATTTTCTACTCCGAGACGACAGACGTAACTTGTGAAAAGAACAGACAATAAAAGTGAAAAAAAAACCCACGTGCAGTCTTAAAATTATCAAGTGGCCAACTAAGTGTATTAAAAGTTATAAAAACTTATACGAACACGGCTAAGAATAAGACAGTGGAACCAAGTTTCGAGTGCGTACAGAAGTGCGTAAAGAGCACGGAAATCGCAGCTCTTTGATTGCTGATTTTTACGGAGAGCATAGTGTAGTTTCCAGGCAGAATAAAGGTATTGTCGGCTAGCACTATAGCACGCCCACGTACCTCCAAGACACGCGGTGTGCATGCACATACACACGTGCAGGCATAAGTACAGGCGCTGCGGCTACACACATATGCATACCTATGTGCATTTAGGCATAGGCGCGGCCGACAGGAACCGCAAGCTGCCAAAAGTTCTTATCGGTGGATCGCACGTAAACGGCGCGAAGGCCTGATCTGCGAAGTAGAGACGAAAGAGAGACAAGGATGATGAAGCCAGAACACGTGGAGTAAGCAGATAAAGAAGACAGAGAAGTAGAGAAGAGAAAATCGCCGTGAGTACGAATATGTCGCTGATTTAGGGTGCCCCATGCACTGACCAAGGAACCAGAGAGAGAGAAAAGAATAAAGTGAAATAAAACGAAGTGAAGTTGCTGCTGCCTACGGCCGGAGCCGTATAAATTAATAAGAATTTGAATTAATCTATTAGTTGATAAATATTAGTTTCAACTTAATACTAGACATGCGTTAGAATATTAATCAACATATATACATATTAAAATTAGGTTAAGCAGAAGTTATTAAAAGTAGGAACTGAAATTGAAAATGAAAGTGAAATAGAAAATGAAACTGAAATTGAAATAGAAATTGAAACAAAGAATGGATGATAAAATTGAACAGTAATTGAAGCTGAAGACTGAAAGAAATTGAAGAAGAATAATTGAACAACGATGGAGATTGAAACCGATTGAAGAAAACTATTGAAATGAAGTTTAATTTTGATTGATGATGATTAACTACAATTGATTAAAAATATGATTCTTACTCTAGCAATTAAATAATAAGTTACTCTTTTCTACATACATACACCTACCCATATATACATTCACACCTACCCATACTTGATTAACCCTTAATTTACAGCCATGTAGCAGTTCATTGGGCCCAACGATCTTCTTGGCGACAACAATGTGGTAATAAACAAATAAATAAATTTAGGTGATTAAAAACTAAAATAGTATGGTAACTTGGTAAAATTTCTAGAGTAAAGGTCGGAATTTTTAGGAAGAATAAAATGATACATATTTAAAGCACTCTTTTGAACAAAAGGCATCTAAAAATAAAACCTAAAACAATAAACTAAGAAATATAAATAAATCATGTAAATACTAAGAGACAAATACCATTAATAGATTTAGAACTATGCTTAGTGAACGGATTAAGATTAATATAAATATCTTTGGTTATGTTTGAGCTATATTGGATTTGATAAAAATGATTTTGTAAATAAATAATAATTTGTCCTACTACATAATGCCAATGAAATATCAAGATTAATGCGATGAATTAATTTAATCTAGGGGAAATGTACACCAGGTTCCACCCATTTCCAAAGGTAGGGAGGGTATAGAAGAACAAGTGATCACTAACATCTCGATCACTCCCAACACAACGCGGTCACCTAGCTCTCTGCTATTGCTTACTCCGTTTTATGGGGAATTCGCTAAATTCACATTTTTTTGTTGTTGTTGTTGTTTCTTTGCTATTTGAATTAGAGTAGTTTCTGTCAAGTGCACTTATCTTTTTGTACGGATGGAGGGCACAGGAGATTATAGGGATAGGAAAACCCCAACCCCAATACCGGCGAGCTGAGCGCAGAGCGCAGCATAGTGCACGAACCCCGATTCCCTCTCCAGCCGAGGCTTTAAACTATATCCCAAGCCAGTTCACAAATATCCATTACAAAATTGGCGCCCAACGTGGGGCCCCACACACAAACACACACACACACCGAAGCTCCACGTATTAGCTCTGTTAATAACTCTCTTCAAGAGTACAGTTTTTGTGGTTACGAGATTAGAATCGATAGGCAGCTTGTGGAATAGGAGTTTTTGCTTAAAATAAACATGGTGAGAACTACCCAAGAAGACTATACGAAGCTATTAGATTTTTTCGGTTAGTTTAAGGATGGAATGAACAATTGCAATTCGACAATTTGGATTGATTGACCTCTTCAGATCGGGACAACTAACAAGTTTACGGTCTAAGAGATAATCTTTGAGATTCGACTAGTATAACGCAATAAACCACCGTAATCTATATAATTTTGAGTAGCGATAGGAATGAGTTGGTGTATCTTGATATGGAAATTGGCATTTATGGAACGGACAGATTTATTAACACTGATTTTATAAACCAGAAAAGAGAATTAGATAAACAAGATGGCAAGCAACGATAATAGTATCGGAGATATTCAAAATAATCCAGAGTACTGTCGAATTTGTCATGGAAGGCTCGAGAAAAGCCAGTTGGTTGCAACAACCCCGTGCAAACATTCCTTCCACCATGCGTGCTTGACAAATTCGCCTAGAAGCTCTCCAGCTTGTCCTACTTGTCGCGCTCTCTGTACTACAGAACTACTTACGGTCGGTAATGTAGATCTGCAGACCGAATTGACTAATGCAGAACAGTCTGAACGCGCTGTTGTAGGAAATATACCGTCTGAGGCAGGAGATTCAAATGGAGAACGTCTCTCATTAGAAGGAACCGAGCCAAGGCGAGGCAGAGGCCGAGGCCGAAGACAGGGCGTTACTACCAGATCCATGCAAAGAAATGGGGGTGAACCCTTAGAAACATCTAGACCTATACAAGATCCATCCAATGGCATGGATACGCAGGAAATTATTAACGTTATTAAATCAGTCGTAGGTTCGCAACAAAGAACACTCTTGGATAAGCTTACAGAACACATTAATGCGACCTTGCATATCCAGCAAAGTCAAATGGGGATGCAAGCTGGTAGCGCTGAAAATGGTGCCAGGCTTCCTCACTCACATAATGATCAGGCTATCACAGCCTTACAGGAAAATGAATTAAGGAACTCTACACAGAGGTCGTCAGTTAGTATTTCTTCAAATAAGGTCGGAAGAGTTATTCACGACTGGAAGCAAGGAAGGTCCATCGGCCGCAGAATTTATTTACCGAGTTCGCTCATTGACAGCTCGAACCTTAGGTAACGATTTTCAATTAGTATGCGATCATTTACACTTATTATTATCTGGAAGGGTAAATGATTGGTTATGGCAATTTCTGAGAAAACATGAGGAGTTCACTTGGGAAACCTTTTGTTTTGCTTTTAGGGACAAGTGATGCAGAAGATTATGTTGACTTATGGAGACAAATTTCGAAACGTAAACAAGGAGAGAATGAGTCTTTCGATTCATATCAAATCAGTATGGAAGAACTAGTAAATCGACTCGAGAGATCTCTACCTGAACCGGACTTGGGAAAGCTTTTGATAGATAATTGGAAAAGTTCCCTTCGACTTGAGTTACTTCATTTAAACATAGTCTCAGTTAAGAAATTGTTAGCAGAAGTTAAAAAGCACGACAAATTCTATAACGAAGTTCGTAATAATTCAACTAAAACATCAATCGCATATCGACGTAATATTGCTAAGGTTAGTCAGGAACCAGATCCTGCCGAAGATTCGCAACCAACAGTATCAGCCATCAATCGTTTTAAAGTGACTTGTTGGAATTGTGATAAAGTAGGTCACCGTTGGGACGATTGCTTGGATGTCAAGACCATATTTTGCATGGGTATGGCATCAAGAATACCTATAAACCGAATTGTAAGAAATGTAAACCGATCGAAGGATGTGTCGACCAGTCTACAGTAGGCACATCCTTACACCAGCAGACGCCGACATTCCTGTTGGAGAAAACTTTAAAGGAAGTCGGACACAAACCTGAAAAAGTAAACACCTCGTTTTTACCTTTTCATGAAAGATTGTCTAATTATTTGAAAATTAGAAATAAGATATTTGGAAATATAAGCACTATAATTAAAGCAGTTAAGCCTAGAAGATCTACTCCCCGTCTACGAAAATTTTGGAAGAATATAGTTTCTACTCGTAGGCTTTTGATTTCTTCAGTACAAGGGAAGGGAGATAATCGTCTCTACACTTCCGTTGTTATTAACGACAAGGAGTACAACGCCTTGTTAGACTCAGGAGCCACCGTTAGTTGCGTAGGTCATGATGCAGCTCGTTCACTCTTGAGCCACCCACAGGTTCGTAAGTGTTCAGGAAAAGTTAAGACAGCTAGTGGTAACCTTTGTCCTGTAAAAGGAATTTTAACATGCACCTTGACATTTCGAAACATTACCGAAAACATAGAATTTTTCATTATACCCGACTTAACACAAGAAGTTTATCTGGGAATAGATTTCTTTAGAAAATTTAAACTTGCGGATAAGCTTGAGGAAAGCATCAGTGAGCTAGATTGTGGTCCTACAGATGAAGATATGGAATCAAAGAATGGATGATAAAATTGAACAGTAATTGAAGCTGAAGACTGAAAGAAATTGAAGAAGAATAATTGAACAACGATGGAGATTGAAACCGATTGAAGAAAACTATTGAAATGAAGTTTAATTTTGATTGATGATGATTAACTACAATTGATTAAAAATATGATTCTTACTCTAGCAATTAAATAATAAGTTACTCTTTTCTACATACATACACCTACCCATATATACATTCACACCTACCCATACTTGATTAACCCTTAATTTACAGCCATGTAGCAGTTCATTGGGCCCAACGATCTTCTTGGCGACAACAATGTGGTAATAAACAAATAAATAAATTTAGGTGATTAAAAACTAAAATAGTATGGTAACTTGGTAAAATTTCTAGAGTAAAGGTCGGAATTTTTAGGAAGAATAAAATGATACATATTTAAAGCACTCTTTTGAACAAAAGGCATCTAAAAATAAAACCTAAAACAATAAACTAAGAAATATAAATAAATCATGTAAATACTAAGAGACAAATACCATTAATAGATTTAGAACTATGCTTAGTGAACGGATTAAGATTAATATAAATATCTTTGGTTATGTTTGAGCTATATTGGATTTGATAAAAATGATTTTGTAAATAAATAATAATTTGTCCTACTACATAATGCCAATGAAATATCAAGATTAATGCGATGAATTAATTTAATCTAGGGGAAATGTACACCAGGTTCCACCCATTTCCAAAGGTAGGGAGGGTATAGAAGAACAAGTGATCACTAACATCTCGATCACTCCCAACACAACGCGGTCACCTAGCTCTCTGCTATTGCTTACTCCGTTTTATGGGGAATTCGCTAAATTCACATTTTTTTGTTGTTGTTGTTGTTTCTTTGCTATTTGAATTAGAGTAGTTTCTGTCAAGTGCACTTATCTTTTTGTACGGATGGAGGGCACAGGAGATTATAGGGATAGGAAAACCCCAACCCCAATACCGGCGAGCTGAGCGCAGAGCGCAGCATAGTGCACGAACCCCGATTCCCTCTCCAGCCGAGGCTTTAAACTATATCCCAAGCCAGTTCACAAATATCCATTACAAAATTGGCGCCCAACGTGGGGCCCCACACACAAACACACACACACACCGAAGCTCCACGTATTAGCTCTGTTAATAACTCTCTTCAAGAGTACAGTTTTTGTGGTTACGAGATTAGAATCGATAGGCAGCTTGTGGAATAGGAGTTTTTGCTTAAAATAAACATGGTGAGAACTACCCAAGAAGACTATACGAAGCTATTAGATTTTTTCGGTTAGTTTAAGGATGGAATGAACAATTGCAATTCGACAATTTGGATTGATTGACCTCTTCAGATCGGGACAACTAACAAGTTTACGGTCTAAGAGATAATCTTTGAGATTCGACTAGTATAACGCAATAAACCACCGTAATCTATATAATTTTGAGTAGCGATAGGAATGAGTTGGTGTATCTTGATATGGAAATTGGCATTTATGGAACGGACAGATTTATTAACACTGATTTTATAAACCAGAAAAGAGAATTAGATAAACAAGATGGCAAGCAACGATAATAGTATCGGAGATATTCAAAATAATCCAGAGTACTGTCGAATTTGTCATGGAAGGCTCGAGAAAAGCCAGTTGGTTGCAACAACCCCGTGCAAACATTCCTTCCACCATGCGTGCTTGACAAATTCGCCTAGAAGCTCTCCAGCTTGTCCTACTTGTCGCGCTCTCTGTACTACAGAACTACTTACGGTCGGTAATGTAGATCTGCAGACCGAATTGACTAATGCAGAACAGTCTGAACGCGCTGTTGTAGGAAATATACCGTCTGAGGCAGGAGATTCAAATGGAGAACGTCTCTCATTAGAAGGAACCGAGCCAAGGCGAGGCAGAGGCCGAGGCCGAAGACAGGGCGTTACTACCAGATCCATGCAAAGAAATGGGGGTGAACCCTTAGAAACATCTAGACCTATACAAGATCCATCCAATGGCATGGATACGCAGGAAATTATTAACGTTATTAAATCAGTCGTAGGTTCGCAACAAAGAACACTCTTGGATAAGCTTACAGAACACATTAATGCGACCTTGCATATCCAGCAAAGTCAAATGGGGATGCAAGCTGGTAGCGCTGAAAATGGTGCCAGGCTTCCTCACTCACATAATGATCAGGCTATCACAGCCTTACAGGAAAATGAATTAAGGAACTCTACACAGAGGTCGTCAGTTAGTATTTCTTCAAATAAGGTCGGAAGAGTTATTCACGACTGGAAGCAAGGAAGGTCCATCGGCCGCAGAATTTATTTACCGAGTTCGCTCATTGACAGCTCGAACCTTAGGTAACGATTTTCAATTAGTATGCGATCATTTACACTTATTATTATCTGGAAGGGTAAATGATTGGTTATGGCAATTTCTGAGAAAACATGAGGAGTTCACTTGGGAAACCTTTTGTTTTGCTTTTAGGGACAAGTGATGCAGAAGATTATGTTGACTTATGGAGACAAATTTCGAAACGTAAACAAGGAGAGAATGAGTCTTTCGATTCATATCAAATCAGTATGGAAGAACTAGTAAATCGACTCGAGAGATCTCTACCTGAACCGGACTTGGGAAAGCTTTTGATAGATAATTGGAAAAGTTCCCTTCGACTTGAGTTACTTCATTTAAACATAGTCTCAGTTAAGAAATTGTTAGCAGAAGTTAAAAAGCACGACAAATTCTATAACGAAGTTCGTAATAATTCAACTAAAACATCAATCGCATATCGACGTAATATTGCTAAGGTTAGTCAGGAACCAGATCCTGCCGAAGATTCGCAACCAACAGTATCAGCCATCAATCGTTTTAAAGTGACTTGTTGGAATTGTGATAAAGTAGGTCACCGTTGGGACGATTGCTTGGATGTCAAGACCATATTTTGCATGGGTATGGCATCAAGAATACCTATAAACCGAATTGTAAGAAATGTAAACCGATCGAAGGATGTGTCGACCAGTCTACAGTAGGCACATCCTTACACCAGCAGACGCCGACATTCCTGTTGGAGAAAACTTTAAAGGAAGTCGGACACAAACCTGAAAAAGTAAACACCTCGTTTTTACCTTTTCATGAAAGATTGTCTAATTATTTGAAAATTAGAAATAAGATATTTGGAAATATAAGCACTATAATTAAAGCAGTTAAGCCTAGAAGATCTACTCCCCGTCTACGAAAATTTTGGAAGAATATAGTTTCTACTCGTAGGCTTTTGATTTCTTCAGTACAAGGGAAGGGAGATAATCGTCTCTACACTTCCGTTGTTATTAACGACAAGGAGTACAACGCCTTGTTAGACTCAGGAGCCACCGTTAGTTGCGTAGGTCATGATGCAGCTCGTTCACTCTTGAGCCACCCACAGGTTCGTAAGTGTTCAGGAAAAGTTAAGACAGCTAGTGGTAACCTTTGTCCTGTAAAAGGAATTTTAACATGCACCTTGACATTTCGAAACATTACCGAAAACATAGAATTTTTCATTATACCCGACTTAACACAAGAAGTTTATCTGGGAATAGATTTCTTTAGAAAATTTAAACTTGCGGATAAGCTTGAGGAAAGCATCAGTGAGCTAGATTGTGGTCCTACAGATGAAGATATGGAATCACCAAAGTTTCACAACCTTTCCAGTAGCGAACAACATAAGCTAAAAGCCGTAATTGACATTTTTCCCTCTTATGAAGGAGAAGGCTTGGGGCGAACGAACCTCATTTCTCATTCGATTGACGTCGGCGACGCTAAGGCTGTTAAGCAAAGGCACTGGCCGATCTCACCTGCACGGGAGAAAGTTATGTTCACTGAAATTGATAATATGTTAGCTCGTGATATAATAGAACCTTCTAGCAGTCCTTGGAGCAGTAATTGCGTTATTGTGCAAAAGGGAAGCAAGGTTAGGTTATGTTTAGACTCCCGCGAAGTCAATAAACATACCAGGAAGGACGCGTACCCATTACCTCAAATTGACGGGATACTGAGTCGCTTACCTCCTGCACGCTTTATAACCGGTCTCGACATGAAACATGCTTTTTGGCAAATAATGTTAGATGAGAAGTCGAGTCAGTATACAGTTTTTACTGTTCCTAACCGTCCTCTTTACCAATACAAGGTCATGCCCTTTGGTCTTACTAATGCACCGCAGACCTTATGCCGGTTAATGGATCATGTCATACCAGCCCATCTTCGAAACCGAGTTTTTGTATATCTTGATGACTTATTAGTCCTATCAGATGACTTTGATTCGCACTTGGTTCTTTTGCAAGAAGTAGCACTCTGTTTACGAAAGGCCAACATAACGATTAATGTAGAAAAATCTAAGTTCTGCATGAGAGAAATAAAATACCTTGGATTTTTAATTTCTGACGGACAGATCAAGACCGATCCATCAAAAATTCAGGCTATCAATGAGTTTCCGCTCCCAACAACAGTGAAACAACTCCGTCGGTTCTTAGGTTTATCCGGATGGTATCGTAGATTTGTAGATAATTATGCAACAGTATGTTATCCCCTGACAGAAATGATTAAGAAGAATAAAACCGCATTAGTCTGGGATATCGCTGCTAAGAATGCCTTTGAGGAATTGAAACATAGATTAACAACCGCTCCCATCCTGGTAACACCAAATTTCTCGAAGCCATTCGTTTTGTTGTGTGATGCTAGTTCATTTGGTTTGGGTTGCGTCCTCGCCCAAAGAAATGAGGAAGGATTTGAAATGCCAATCGGATACATGTCATGCAAGTTATCCAAAGCACAAAGGAACTATTCCGTAACCGAACTGGAATGTTTGGCTGTTATTAAGGGAATAAAGAAGTTCCGTGCGTACATCGAGGGTCAAGACTTCTTGGTACTTACGGACCATGCAGCACTTCAGTGGCTCATGCGTCAAAAAGATTTGTGAGGAAGACTGGCCCGATGGGCTATTCAATTGCAAGGTTTTGATTTTCGCATAGAACACCGCAAGGGTTCTCAAAATGTCATTGCTGACACCCTTTCAAGACAGAACGAATCAGTAGAGGAATTCGAAGAATTAGGTCCGATTATCGATTTGCTATCGGAGGAGTTTCGCTCGTTTGAGTATTTAGACCTGATTGATCGCATTCGTGCAAACCAAGAAAAACTCCCTGATCTTAAAGTGACTGACGGATAAGTCTACAAAAGAACTGAAGCTGTTACTAACGAAACGGAGTCAGACGGTAGTTTGTGGAAACTTTGGGTACCTTCAAAGTTAACCCAAAGTGTTCTTCAACAAGCTCATGATCCTCCAAGCGCATCACATTGTGGCACAGGAAAAATGATTGAAAAGCTTAAAAGATATCTGTTTTGGCCTAAAGTGCTTATACAAATTCGAGAGTATGTAAAAGCCTGTTCGGCCTGTAAGCAAACTAAGAGTCCGAACATAGTTCTTCGTCCTCCGATGGGAAAACCTAGGCAAACAGAGAGACCATTCCAACGACTGTATATGGATTTGTTAGGTCCATACCCTCGTTCGAAATCAGGTAATATAGGATTGTTGGTCATAGTGGATCAATTTACTAAGTTCCATTTCCTCTGTCCCTTAAAGAAATTTACATCTAGCAAGATATGTGAATACTTGGAAAATTCAATTTTGTTTACATTCGGAGTACCAGCGTCGATATTAACTGACAATGGATCTCAATTTCGGTCAGGATTCTTTGAATCGTTTCTAACCCGATATTCAATTAAGCATATATGCACGGCTGTTTGCGGCTCTCCGCAAATTAACGCAAGCGAGAGATTAAATCGTTCGATTTTAGCGGCAATTCGTGCTTATGTGGGAACAGATCATACAACCTGGGATCAGAATTTGAATGAGATAAATGGAGCTCTTCGATCTTGTTTACACACCACGACAGGATATTCACCATACTTTCTGACGTTCGGTCAAAACATGATCTTGAATGGCAAGGACTGATTTTCTGATTTTCTACTCCGAGACGACAGACGTAACTTGTGAAAAGAACAGACAATAAAAGTGAAAAAAAACCCACGTGCAGTCTTAAAATTATCAAGTGGCCAACTAAGTGTATTAAAAGTTATAAAAACTTATATGAACACGGCTAAGAATAAGACAGTGGAACCAAGTTTCGACTGCGTACAGAAGTGCGTAAAGAGAACGGAAATCGCAGCTCTTTGATTGCTGATTTTTACGGAGAGCATAGTGAAGTTTCCAGGCAGAATAAAGGTATTGTCGGCTAGCACTATAGCACGCCCACGTACCTCCAAGACACGCGGTGTACATGCACATACACACGTGCAGGCATAAGTACAGGCGCTGCGGCTACACACATATGCATACCTATGTGCATTTAGGCATAGGCGCGGCCGACAGGAACCGCAAGCTGCCAAAAGTTCTTATCTGTGGATCGCACGTAAACGGCGCGAAGGCCTGATCTGCGAAGTAGAGACGAAAGAGAGACAAGGATGATGAAGCCAGAACACGTGGAGTAAGCAGATAAAGAAGACAGAGAAGTAGAGAAGAGAAAATCGCCGTGAGTACGAATATGTCGCTGATTTAGGGTGCCCCATGCACTGACCAAGTGAAGTTGCTGCTGCCTACGGCCGGAGCCGTATAAATTAATAAGAATTTGAATTAATCTATTAGTTGATAAATATTAGTTTAAACTTAATACTAGACATGCGTTAGAATATTAATCAACATATATACATATTAAAATTAGGTTAAGCAGAAGTTATTAAAAGTAGGAACTGAAATTGAAAATGAAAGTGAAATAGAAAATGAAACTGAAATTGAAATAGAAATTGAAACAAAGAATAGATGATAAAATTGAACAGTTATTGAAGCTGAAGACTGAAGATGGAGATTGAAACCGATTGAAGAAAACTATTGAAATTAAGTTTAATTTTGATTGATGATGATTAATTACAATTGATTAAAAATATGATTCTTACTCTAGCAATTAAATAATAAGTTACTCTTTTCTACATACATACACCTACCCATATATACATTCACACCTACCCATACTTGATTAACCCTTAATTTACAGCCATGTAGCAGTTCATTGAGCCCAACGATCTTCTTGGCGACAACAATGTGGTAATAAACAAATAAATAAATTTAGGTGATTAAAAACTAAAATAGTATGGTAACTTGGTAAAATTTCTAGAGTAAAGGTCGGAATTTTTAGGAAGAATAACATGATACATATTTAAAGCACTCTTTTGAACAAAAGGCATCTAAAAATAAAACCTAAAACAATAAACTAAGAAATATAAATAAATCATGTAAATACTAAGAGACAAATACCATTAATAGATTTAGAACTATGCTTAGTGAACGGATTAAGATTAATATAAATATCTTTGGTTATGTTTGAGCTATATTGGATTTGATAAAAATGATTTTGTAAATAAATAATAATTTGTCCTACTACATAATGTCAATGAAATATCAAGATTAATGCGATGAATTAATTTAATCTAGGGGAAATGTACACCAGGTTCCACCCATTTCCAAAGGTAGGGAGGGTATAGGAGAACAAGTGATCACTAACATCTCGATCACTCCCAACACAACGCGGTCACCTAGCTCTCTGCTATTGCTTACTCCGTTTTATGGGGAATTCGCTAAATTCACATTTTTTTGTTGTTGTTGTTGTTTCTATGCTATTTGAATTAGAGTAGTTTCTGTCAAGTGCACTTATCTTTTTGTACGGATGGAGGGCACAGGAGATTATAGGGATAGGAAAACCCCGACCCCAATACCGGCGAGCAGAGCGCAGAGCGCAGCATAGTGCACGAACCCCGATTCCCTCTCCAGCCGAGGCTTTTTACTATATCCCAAGCCAGTTCACAAATATCCATTACAAAATTGGCCCCCAACGTGGGGCCCCACACACACACACACACACACACACCGAAGCTCCACGTATTAGCTCTGTTAATAACTCTCTTCAAGAGTACAGTTTTTGTGGTTACGAGATTAGAATCGATAGGCAGCTTGTGGAATAGGAGTTTTTGCTTAAAATATACATGGTGAGAACTACCCAAGAAGACTATACGAAGCTATTAGATTTTTTCGGTTAGTTTAAGTATCTGAGGGATGGAATGAACAATTGCCATTCGACAATTTGGATTGATTGACCTCTCCAGATCGGGACAACTAATAAGTTTTCATATGATTTATTGTATTATACCTGGAACATACGGTCTAAGAGATAATCTTTGAGATTCGACTAGTATAACGCAATAAACCACCGTAATCTATATAATTTTGAGTAGCGATAGGAATGAGTTGGTGTATCTTGATATGGAAATTGGCATTTATGGAACGGACAGATTTATTAACACTGATTTTATAAACCAGAAAAGAGAATTAAAGAGAACAATATGGCAAGCAACGATAATAGTATCGGAGATATTCTAAATAATCCAGAGTACTGTCGAATTTGTCATGGAAGGCTCGAGAAAAGCCAGTTGGTTGCAACAACCCCGTGCAAACATTCCTTCCACCATGCGTGCTTGACAAATTGGCCTAGAAGCTCTCCAGCTTGTCCTACTTGTCGCGCTCTCTGTACTACAGAACTACTTACGGTCGGTAATGTAGATCTGCAGACCGAATTGACTAATGCAGAACAGTCTGAACGCGCTGTTCTAGGAAATATACCGTCTGAGGCAGGAGATTCAAATGGAGAACGTCTCTCATTAGAAGGAACCGAGCCAAGACGAGGCAGAGGCCGAGGCCGAAGACAGGGCGTTACTACCAGATCCATGCAAAGAAATGGGGGTGAACCCTTAGAAACATCTAGACCTATACAAGATCCATCCAATGGCATGGATACGCAGGAAATTATTAACGTTATTAAATCAGTCGTAGGTTCGCAACAAAGAACACTCTTGGATAAGCTTACAGAACACATTAATGCGACCTTGCATATCCAGCAAAGTCAAATGGGGATGCAAGCTGGTAGCGCTGAAAATGGTGCCAGGCTTCCTCACTCACATAATGATCAGGCTATCACAGCCTTACAGGAAAATGAATTAAGGAACTCTACACAGAGGTCGTCAGTTAGTATTTCTTTAAATAAGGTCGGAAGAGTTATTCACGACTGGAAGCAAGGAAGGTCCATCGGCCGCAGAATTTATTTACCGAGTTCGCTCATTGACAGCTCGAACCTTAGGTAACGATTTTCAATTAGTATGCGATCATTTACACTTATTATTATCTGGAAGGGTAAATGATTGGTTATGGCAATTTCTGAGAAAATATGAGGAGTTCACTTGGGAGACCTTTTGTTTTGCTTTTAGGGACAAGTATGATGATGCAGAAGATGATGTTCACTTATGGAGACAAATTTCGAAACGTAAACAAGGAGAGAATGAGTCAATCGTTTTAAAGTGACTTGTTGGAATTGTGATAAAGTAGGTCACCGTTGGGACGACTGCTTGGATGTCAAGACCATATTTTGCATGGGTATGGCATCAAGAATACCTATAAACCGAATTGTAAGAAATGTAATCCTTCGGAAAACCGATCGAAGTATGTGTCGACCAGTCTACAGTAGGCACATCCTTACACCAGCAGACGCCGACATTCCTGTTGGAGAAAACTTTAAAGGAAGTCGGACACAAACCTGAAAAAGTAAACACCTCGTTTTTACCTTTTCATGAAAGATTGTCTAATTATTTGAAAATTAGAAATAAGATATTTGGAAATATAAGCACTATAATTAAAGCAGTTAAGCCTAGAAGATCTACTCTCCGTCTACGAAAATTTTGGAAGAATATAGTTTCTACTCGTAGGCTTTTGATTTCTTCAGTACAAGGGAAGGGAGATAATCGTCTCTACACTTCCGTTGTTATTAACGACAAGGAGTACAACGCCTTGTTAGACTCAGGAGCCACCGTTAGTTGCGTAGGTCATGATGCAGCTCGTTCACTCTTGAGCCACCCACAGGTTCGTAAGTGTTCAGGAAAAGTTAAGACAGCTAGTGGTAACCTTTGTCCTGTAAAAGGAATTTTAACATGCACCTTGACATTTCGAAACATTACCGAAAACATAGAATTTTTCATTATACCCGACTTAACACAAGAAGTTTATCTGGGAATAGAATTCTTTAGAAAATTTAAACTTGCGGATAAGCTTGAGGAAAGCATCAGTGAGCTAGATTGTGGTCCTACAGATGAAGATATGGAATCACCAAAGTTACACAACCTTTCCAGTAGCGAACAACATAAGCTAAAAGCCGTAATTGTAATTTTTCCCTCTTATGAAGGAGAAGGCTTGGGGCGAACGAACCTCATTTCTTATTCGATTGACGTCGGCGACGCTAAGGCTGTTAAGCAAAGGCACTGGCCGATCTCACCTGCACGGGAGAAAGTTATGTTCACTGAAATTGATAATATGTTAGCTCGTGATATAATAGAACCTTCTAGCAGTCCTTGGAGCAGTAATTGCGTTATTGTGCAAAAGGGAAGCAAGGTTAGGTTATGTTTAGACTCCCGCAAAGTCAATAAACATACCAGGAAGGACGCGTACCCATTACCTCAAATTGACGGGATACTGAGTCGCTTACCTCCTGCACGCTTTATAACCGGTCTCGACATGAAACATGCTTTTTGGCAAATAATGTTGGATGAGAAGTCGCGTCAGTATACAGCATTTACTGTTCCTAACCGTCCTCTTTACCAATACAAGGTCATGCCCTTTGGTCTTACTAATCCACCGCAGACCTCATGCCGGTTAATGGATCATGTCATACCAGCCCATCTTCGAAACCGAGTTTTTGTATATCTTGATGACTTATTAGTCCTATCAGATGACTTTGATTCGCACTTGGTTCTTTTGCAAGAAGTAGCACTCCTCGCCCAAAGAAATGAGGAAGGATTTGAAATGCCAATCGGATACATGTCATGCAAGTTATCCAAAGCACAAAGGAACTATTCCGTAACCGAACTGGAATGTTTGGCTGTTATTAAGGGAATAAAGAAGTTCCGTGCGTACATCGAGGGTCAAGACTTCTTGGTACTTACGGACCATGCAGCACTTCAGTGGCTCATGCGTCAAAAAGATTTGTCAGGAAGACTGGCCCGATGGGCTATTCAATTGCAAGGTTTTGATTTTCGCATAGAACACCGCAAGGGTTCTCAAAATGTCATTGCTGACACCCTTTCAAGACAGAACGAGTCAGTAGAGGAATTCGAAGAATTAGGTCCGATTATCGATTTGGAATCGGAGGAGTTTCGCTCGTTTGACCTGATTGATCGCATTCGTGCAAACCAAGAAAAACTCCCTGATCTTAAAGTGACTGACGGATATGTCTACAAAAGAACTGAAGCTGTTACTAACGAAACGGAGTCAGACGGTAGTTTGTGGAAACTTTGGGTACCTTCAAAGTTAACCCAAAGTGTTCTTCAACAAGCTCATGATCCTCCAAGCGCATCACATTGTGGCACAGGAAAAATGATTGAAAAGCTTAAAAGATATCTGTTTTGGCCTAAAATGCTTATACAAATTCGAGAGTATGTAAAAGCCTGTTCGGCCTGTAAGCAAACTAAGAGTCCGAACATAGTTCTTCGTCCTCCGATGGGAAAACCTAGGCAAACAGAGAGACCATTCCAACGACTGTATATGGATTTGTTAGGTCCATACCCTCGTTCGAAATCAGGTAATATAGGATTGTTGGTCATAGTGGATCAATTTACTAAGTTCCATTTCCTCTGTCCCTTAAAGAAATTTACATCTAGCAAGATATGTGAATACTTGGAAAATTCAATTTTGTTTACATTCGGAGTACCAGCGTCGATATTAACTGACAATGGATCTCAATTTCGGTCAGGATTCTTTGAATCGTTTCTAACCCGATATTCAATTAAGCATATATGCACGGCTGTTTGCGGCTCTCCGCAAATTAACGCAAGCGAGAGATTAAATCGTTCGATTTTAGCGGCAATTCGTGCTTATGTGGGAACAGATCATACAACCTGGGATCAGAATTTGAATGAGATAAATGGAGCTCTTCGATCTTGTTTACACACCACGACAGGATATTCACCATACTTTCTGACGTTCGGTCAAAACATGATCTTGAATGGCAAGGACTGATTTTCTGATTTTCTACTCCGAGACGACAGACGTAACTTGTGAAAAGAACAGACAATAAAAGTGAAAAAAAACCCACGTGCAGTCTTAAAATTATCAAGTGGCCAACTAAGTGTATTAAAAGTTATAAAAACTTATATGAACACGGCTAAGAATAAGACAGTGGAACCAAGTTTCGACTGCGTACAGAAGTGCGTAAAGAGAACGGAAATCGCAGCTCTTTGATTGCTGATTTTTACGGAGAGCATAGTGTAGTTTCCAGGCAGAATAAAGGTATTGTCGGCTAGCACTATAGCACGCCCACGTACTTCCAAGACACGCGGTGTACATGCACATACACACATGCAGGCATAAGTACAGGCGCTGCGGCTACACACATATGCATACCTATGTGCATTTAGGCATAGGCGCGGCCGACAGGAACCGCAAGCTGCCAAAAGTTCTTATCTGTGGATCGCACGTAAACGGCGCGAAGGCCTGATCTGCGAAGTAGAGACGAAAGAGAGACAAGGATGATGAAGCCAGAACACGTGGAGTAAGCAGATAAAGAAGACAGAGAAGTAGAGAAGAGAAAATCGCCGTGAGTACGAATATGTCGCTGATTTAGGGTGCCCCATGCACTGACCAAGGAACCAGAGAGAGAGAAAAGAATAAAGTGAAATAAAACGAAGTGAAGTTGCTGCTGCCTACGGCCGGAGCCGTATAAATTAATAAGAATTTGAATTAATCTATTAGTTGATAAATATTAGTTTAAACTTAATACTAGACATGCGTTAGAATATTAATCAACATATATACATATTAAAATTAGGTTAAGCAGAAGTTATTAAAAGTAGGAACTGAAATTGAAAATGAAAGTGAAATAGAAAATGAAACTGAAATTGAAATAGAAATTGAAACAAAGAATGGATGATAAAATTGAACAGTAATTGAAGCTGAAGACTGAAAGAAATTGAAGAAGAATAATTGAACAACGATGGAGATTGAAAGCGATTGAAGAAAACTATTGAAATGAAGTTTAATTTTGATTGATGATGATTAATTACAATTGATTAAAAATATGATTCTTACTCTAGCAATTAAATAATAAGTTACTCTTTTCTACATACATACACCTACCCATACATACATTCACACCTACCCATACTTGATTAACCCTTAATTTACAGCCATGTAGCAGTTCATTGGGCCCAACGATCTTCTTGGCGACAACAATGTGGTAATAAACAAATAAATAAATTTAGGTGATTAAAAACTAAAATAGTATGGTAACTTGGTAAAATTTCTAGAGTAAAGGTCGGAATTTTTAGGAAGAATAAAATGATACATATTTAAAACACTCTTTTGAACAAAAGGCATCTAAAAATAAAACCTAAAACAATAAACTAGGAAATATAAATAAATCATGTAAATACTAAGAGACAAATACCATTAATAGATTTAGAACTATGCTTAGTGAACGGATTAAGATTAATATAAATATCTTTGGTTATGTTTGAGCTATATTGGATTTGATAAAAATGATTTTGTAAATAAATAATAATTTGTCCTACTACATAATGCCAATGAAATATCAAGATTAATGCGATGAATTAATTTAATCTAGGGGAAATGTACAACAGGTTCCACCCATTTCCAAAGGTAGGGAGGGTATAGAAGAACAAGTGATCACTAACATCTCGATCACTCCCAACACAACGCGGTCACCTAGCTCTCTGCTATTGCTTACTCCGTTTTATGGGGAATTCGCTAAATTCACATTTTTTTTGTTGTTGTTGTTGTTTCTTTGCTATTTGAATTAGAGTAGTTTCTGTCAAGTGCACTTATCTTTTTGTACGGATGGAGGGCACAGGAGATTATAGGGATAGGAAAACCCCGACCCCAATACCGGCGAGCTGAGCGCAGAGCGCAGCATAGTGCACGAACCCCGATTCCCTCTCCAGCCGAGGGTTTATACTATATCCCAAGCCAGTTCACAAATATCCATTACAAAATTGGCGCCCAACGTGGGGCCCCACACACACACACACACACACACACACTCCGAAGCTCCACGTATTAGCTCTGTTAATAACTCTCTTCAAGAGTACAGTTTTTGTGGTTACGAGATTAGAATCGATAGGCAGCTTGTGGAATAGGAGTTTTTGCTTAAAATAAACATGGTGAGAACTACCCAAGAAGACTATACGAAGCTATTAGATTTTTTCGGTTAGTTTAAGTATCTGAGGGATGGAATGAACAATTGCAATTCGACAATTTGGATTGATTGACCTCTCCAGATCGGGACAACTAATAAGTTTTCATATGATTTATTGTATTATACCTGGAACATACGGTCTAAGAGATAATCTTTGAGATTCGACTAATATAACGCAATAAACCTCCGTAATCTATATAATTTTGAGTAGCGATAGGAATGAGTTGGTGTATCTTGATATGGAAATTGGCATTTATGGAACGGACAGATTTATTAACACTGATTTTATAAACCAGAAAAGAGAATTAGATAAACAAGATGGCAAGCAACGATAATAGTATCGGAGATATTCTAAATAATCCAGATTACTGTCGAATTTGTCATGGAAGGCTCGAGAAAAGCCAGTTGGTTGCAACAACCCCGTGCAAACATTCCTTCCACCATGCGTGCTTGACAAATTGGCCTAGAAGCTCTCCAGCTTGTCCTACTTGTCGCGCTCTCTGTACTACAGAACTACTTACGGTCGGTAATGTAGATCTGCAGACCGAATTGACTAATGCAGAACAGTCTGAACGCGCTGTTGTAGGAAATATACCGTCTGAGGCAGGAGATTCAAATGGAGAACGTCTCTCATTAGAAGGAACCGAGCCAAGGCGAGGCAGAGGCCGAGGCCGAAGACAGGGCGTTACTACCAGATCCATGCAAAGAAATGGGGGTGAACCCTTAGAAACATCTAGACCTATACAAGATCCATCCAATGGCATGGATACGCAGGAAATTATTAACGTTATTAAATCAGTCGTAGGTTCGCAACAAAGAACACTCTTGGATAAGCTTACAGAACACATTAATGCGAACTTGCATATCCAGCAAAGTCAAATGGGAATGCAAGCTGGTAGCGCTGAAAATGGTGCCAGGCTTCCTCACTCACATAATGATCAGGCTATCACAGCCTTACAGGAAAATGAATTAAGGAACTCTACACAGAGGTCGTCAGTTAGTTTACGACTGGAAACTTAAGTTCGATGGAAGCAAGGAAGGTCCATCGGCCGCAGAATTTATTTACCGAGTTCGCTCATTGACAGCTCGAACCTTAGGTAACGATTTTCAATTAGTATGCGATCATTTACACTTATTATTATCTGGAAGGGTAAATGATTGGTTATGGCAATTTCTGAGAAAACATGAGGAGTTCACTTGGGAGACCTTTTGTTTTGCTTTTAGGGACAAGTATGATGATGCAGAAGATGATGTTCACTTATGGAGACAAATTTCGAAACGTAAACAAGGAGAGAATGAGTCTTTCGATTCATATCAAATCAGTATGGAAGAACTAGTAAATCGACTCGAGAGATCTCTACCTGAACCGGACTTGGGAAAGCTTTTGATAGATAATTCGAAAAGTTCCCTTCGACTTGAGTTACTTCATTTAAACATAGTCTCAGTTAAGAAATTGTTAGCAGAAGACAAATTCTATAACGAAGTTCGTAATAATTCAACTAAAACATCATTCGCATATCGACGTAATATTGCTGAGGTTAGTCAGGAACCAGATCCTGCCGAAGATTCGCAACCAACAGTATCAGCCATCAATCG
Organism: Drosophila yakuba; assembly: GCF_016746365.2. Classification (NCBI taxonomy): domain Eukaryota; kingdom Metazoa; phylum Arthropoda; class Insecta; order Diptera; family Drosophilidae; genus Drosophila; species Drosophila yakuba. The sequence continues at coordinate 99,472 of NW_025048825.1, read as the reverse complement.
TTTTAAAGTGACTTGTTGGAATTGTGATAAAGTAGGTCACCGTTGGGACGACTGCTTGGATGTCAAGACCATATTTTGCATGGGTATGGCATCAAGAATACCTATAAACCGAATTGTAAGAAATGTAATCCTTCGGAAAACCGATCGAAGTATGTGTCGACCAGTCTACAGTAGGCACATCCTTACACCAGCAGACGCCGACATTCCTGTTGGAGAAAACTTTAAAGGAAGTCGGACACAAACCTGAAAAAGTAAACACCTCGTTTTTACCTTTTCATGAAAGATTGTCTAATTATTTGAAAATTAGAAATAAGATATTTGGAAATATAAGCACTATAATTAAAGCAGTTAAGCCTAGAAGATCTACTCTCCGTCTACGAAAATTTTGGAAGAATATAGTTTCTACTCGTAGGCTTTTGATTTCTTCAGTACAAGGGAAGGGAGATAATCGTCTCTACACTTCCGTTGTTATTAACGACAAGGAGTACAACGCCTTGTTAGACTCAGGAGCCACCGTTAGTTGCGTAGGTCATGATGCAGCTCGTTCACTCTTGAGCCACCCACAGGTTCGTAAGTGTTCAGGAAAAGTTAAGACAGCTAGTGGTAACCTTTGTCCTGTAAAAGGAATTTTAACATGCACCTTGACATTTCGAAACATTACCGAAAACATAGAATTTTTCATTATACCCGACTTAACACAAGAAGTTTATCTGGGAATAGAATTCTTTGGAAAATTTAAACTTGCGGATAAGCTTGAGGAAAGCATCAGTGAGCTAGATTGTGGTCCTACAGATGAAGATATGGAATCACCAAAGTTACACAACCTTTCCAGTAGCGAACAACATAAGCTAAAAGCCGTAATTGACATTTTTCCCTCTTATGAAGGAGAAGGCTTGGGGCGAACGAACCTCATTTCTCATTCGATTGACGTCGGCGACGCTAAGGCTGTTAAGCAAAGGCACTGGCCGATCTCACCTGCACGGGAGAAAGTTATGTTCACTGAAATTGATAATATGTTAGCTCGTGATATAATAGAACCTTCTAGCAGTCCTTGGAGCAGTAATTGCGTTATTGTGCAAAAGGGAAGCAAGGTTAGGTTATGTTTAGACTCCCGCAAAGTCAATAAACATACCAGGAAGGACGCGTACCCATTACCTCAAATTGACGGGATACTGAGTCGCTTACCTCCTGCACGCTTTATAACCGGTCTCGACATGAAACATGCTTTTTGGCAAATAATGTTGGATGAGAAGTCGCGTCAGTATACAGCATTTACTGTTCCTAACCGTCCTCTTTACCAATACAAGGTCATGCCCTTTGGTCTTACTAATCCACCGCAGACCTTATGCCGGTTAATGGATCATGTCATACCAGCCCATCTTCGAAACCGAGTTTATGTATATCTTGATGACTTATTAGTCCTATCAGATGACTTTGATTCGCACTTGGTTCTTTTGCAAGAAGTAGCACTCTGTTTACGAAAGGCCAACATAACGATTAATGTAGAAAAATCTAAGTTCTGCATGAGAGAAATAAAATACCTTGGATTTTTAATTTCTGACGGACAGATCAAGACCGATCCATCAAAAATTCAGGCTATCAATGAGTTTCCGCTCCCAACAATAGTGAAACAACTCCGTCGGTTCTTAGGTTTATCCGGATGGTATCGTAGATTTGTAGATAATTATGCAACAGTATGTTATCCCCTGACAGAAATGATTAAGAAGAATAAAACCGCATTAGTCTGGGATATCGCTGCTAAGAATGCCTTTGAGGAATTGAAACATAGATTAACAACTGCTCCTGGTAACACCAAATTTCTCGAAGCCATTCGTTTTGTTGTGTGATGCTAGTTCATTTGGTTTGGGTTGCGTCCTCGCCCAAAGAAATGAGGAAGGATTTGAAATGCCAATCGGATACATGTCATGCAAGTTATCCAAAGCACAAAGGAACTATTCCGTAACCGAACTGGAATGTTTGGCTGTTATTAAGGGAATAAAGAAGTTCCGTGCGTACATCGAGAGTCAAGACTTCTTGGTACTTACGGACCATGCAGCACTTCAGTGGCTCATGCGTCAAAAAGATTTGTCAGGAAGACTGGCCCGATGGGCTATTCAATTGCAAGGTTTTGATTTTCGCATAGAACACCGCAAGGGTTCTCAAAATGTCATTGCTGACACCCTTTCAAGACAGAACGAGTCAGTAGAGGAATTCGAAGAATTAGGTCCGATTATCGATTTGGAATCGGAGGAGTTTCGCTCGTTTGAGTATTTAGACCTGATTGATCGCATTCGTGCAAACCAAGAAAAACTCCCTGATCTTAAAGTGACTGACGGATATGTCTACAAAAGAACTGAAGCTGTTACTAACGAAACGGAGTCAGACGGTAGTTTGTGGAAACTTTGGGTACCTTCAAAGTTAACCCAAAGTGTTCTTCAACAAGCTCATGATCCTCCAAGCGCATCACATTGTGGCACAGGAAAAATGATTGAAAAGCTTAAAAGATATCTGTTTTGGCCTAAAGTGCTTATACAAATTCGAGAGTATGTAAAAGCCTGTTCGGCCTGTAAGCAAACTAAGAGTCCGAACATAGTTCTTCGTCCTCCGATGGGAAAACCTAGGCAAACAGAGAGACCATTCCAACGACTGTATATGGATTTGTTAGGTCCATACCCTCGTTCGAAATCAGGTAATATAGGATTGTTGGTCATAGTGGATCAATTTACTAAGTTCCATTTCCTCTGTCCCTTAAAGAAATTTACATCTGGCAAGATATGTGAATACTTGGAAAATTCAATTTTGTTTACATTCGGAGTACCAGCGTCGATATTAAGTGACAATGGATCTCAATTTCGGTCAGGATTCTTTGAATCGTTTCTAACCCGATATTCAATTAAGCATATATGCACGGCTGTTTACTCTCCGCAAATTAACGCAAGCGAGAGATTAAATCGTTCTATTTTAGCGGCAATTCGTGCTTATGTGGGAACAGATCATACAACCTGGGATCAGAATTTGAATGAGATAAATGGAGCTCTTCGATCTTGTTTACACACCACGACAGGATATTCACCATACTTTCTGACGTTCGGTCAAAACATGATCTTGAATGGCAAGGACTACGAACTGCTCAGAAAACTTAATTTGATTTCAGACGATGCTAGAATAATGTATCCAAATGCATTACAAATGGCCAAATACACAGCACAGCTGAACACTGCCAAATCGCACGAAGCCAACGCTAAAATATATAACTTGAGAAGTAGAAATATACAATTTAAAGTTGGAGATCCAGTTTATGTTCGAAACTTTTCGCAAAGCAACGCTAGCAAGAAATTCAGCCATAAACTAGCTAAAGTGTTCGTAACAGCAACAATAGCTAGAAAACTCAGTCCAGCATATTATGAGTTATCTGGTGAAAATGGAAAGAAAATGGGCGTATACCACGTAAAAGACTTACAAACAAGGTAGTACACTCTCCTTTTTCAGATTACGATTCCCGTCGAAACTTAGGAACATAATCTGTGGTTGTAGTGGCCAGTGTACCAGAAAATAAGCAGAGAAAAAAAAAATTAACCCAAAATTATTATCATCGGTACAAATCTAGACGAGACCACTTTTCGGCATACTAGGGTTAATTGAAAGCTCACAACAACTCTCAAAGACAGAAGCTGTAAGTTTTAGTTGTCCCTTTCGCACCTTAGTCGTCGCTCTCATAGCCTGGAAAGGTCCCGTTAAAGCTCGCTAGGCTCGCGCCTTTGACAAAAGGTACAGCGAACACGCGATCATTCTGATTTTCTACTCCGAGACGACAGACGTAACTTGTGAAAAGAACAGACAATAAAAGTGAAAAAAAACCCACGTGCAGTCTTAAAATTATCAAGTGGCCAACTAAGTGTATTAAAAGTTATAAAAACTTATACGAACACGGCTAAGAATAAGACAGTGGAACCAAGTTTCGACTGCGTACAGAAGTGCGTAAAGAGCACGGAAATCGCAGCTCTTTGATTGCTGATTTTTAGTGTAGCATAGTGTAGTTTCCAGGCAGAATAAAGGTATTGTCGGCTAGCACTATAGCACGCCCACGTACCTCCAAGACACGCGGTGTACATGCACATACACACGTGCAGGCATAAGTACAGGCGCTGCGGCTACACACATATGCATACCTATGTGCATTTAGGCATAGGCGCGGCCGACAGGAACCGCAAGCTGCCAAAAGTTCTTATCTGTGGATCGCACGTAAACGGCGCGAAGGCCTGATCTGCGAAGTAGAGACGAAAGAGAGACAAGGATGATGAAGCCAGAACACGTGGAGTAAGCAGATAAAGAAGACAGAGAAGTAGAGAAGAGAAAATCGCCGTGAGTACGAATATGTCGCTGATTTAGGGTGCCCCATGCACTGACCAAGGAACCAGAGAGAGAGAAAAGAATAAAGTGAAATAAAACGAAGTGAAGTTGCTGCTGCCTACGGTCGGAGCCGTATAAATTAATAAGAATTTGAATTAATCTATTATTTTATAAATATTAGTTTAAACTTAATACTAGACATGCGTTAGAATATTAATCAACATATATACATATTAAAATTAGGTTAAGCAGAAGTTATTAAAAGTAGGAACTGAAATTGAAAATGAAAGTGAAATAGAAAATGAAACTGAAATTGAAATAGAAATTGAAACAAAGAATAGATGATAAAATTGAACAGTTATTGAAGCTGAAGACTGAAGATGGAGATTGAAACCGATTGAAGAAAACTATTGAAATTAAGTTTAATTTTGATTGATGATGATTAATTACAATTGATTAAAAATATGATTCTTACTCTAGCAATTAAATAATAAGTTACTCTTTTCTACATACATACACCTACCCATATATACATTCACACCTACCCATACTTGATTAACCCTTAATTTACAGCCATGTAGCAGTTCATTGGGCCCAACGATCTTCTTGGCGACAACAATGTGGTAATAAACAAATAAATAAATTTAGGTGATTAAAAACTAAAATAGTATGGTAACTTGGTAAAATTTCTAGAGTAAAGGTCGGAATTTTTAGGAAGAATAAAATGATACATATTTAAAACACTCTTTTGAACAAAAGGCATCTAAAAATAAAACCTAAAACAATAAACTAGGAAATATAAATAAATCATGTAAATACTAAGAGACAAATACCATTAATAGATTTAGAACTATGCTTAGTGAACGGATTAAGATTAATATAAATATCTTTGGTTATGTTTGAGCTATATAGGATTTGATAAAAATGATTTTATAAATAAATAATAATTTGTCCTACTACATAATGCCAATGAAATATCAAGATTAATGCGATGAATTAATTTAATCTAGGGGAAATGTACACCAGGTTCCACCCATTTCCAAAGGTAGGGAGGGTATAGAAGAACAAGTGATCACTAACATCTCGATCACTCCCAACACAACGCGGTCACCTAGCTCTCTGCTATTGCTTACTCCGTTTTATGGGGAATTCGCTTAATTCACATTTTTTTTTTTTGTTGTTGTTTCTTTGCTATTTGAATTAGAGTAGTTTCTGTCAAGTGCACTTATCTTTTTGTACGGATGGAGGGCACAGGAGATTATAGGGATAGGAAAACCCCGACCCCAATACCGGCCAGCTGAGCGCAGAGCGCAGCATAGTGCACGAACCCCGATTCCCTCTCCAGCCGAGGCTTTATACTATATCCCAAGCCAGTTCACAAATATCCATTACAAGATCGGATTGTAAGTCCAAATGGCGAGAAATGTCCTTACATTGCAAGCATAATTTTACATCATCAGCGAACATTAGTAGACGCGAATGATTTATTATTAAGGGAAGGTCGTTAATAAATAAGGTAAAAAGGAGAGGACCTAGGTGGCTCCCTTGTGGGACGCCGGATGTGACTCGGAGAATACAAGAAAGAGAATTTTTAAAGAGGACCCGTTGCGTCCTTCTATTCAGATAACACTGAATCCAATTTAGGAGATCAACAGGGAAACCTAATAAATCAAGTTTTTTTTATTAAAAGTGAATGATTAACAGAGTCGAATGCTTTACTAAAATCCGTATAAATGACATCTGTTTGAAGATTACTTTTGAAGCCCTGTACTACGAAGGAGGTTAGCTCCAGAAGGTTAGTAGTTGTTGATCTGCGTTTCATGAACCCATGCTGACATGGTGATATAATTGACCTACAAAGGTGCTGCAAATGAGGAGTGATAACGTTTTCAAAAAGCTTAGGGATAGCAGACAATTTGGAGATTCCTCTATAATTGCTTGCATCCGATTTGCTACCTTTTTTATGGAGAGGGATCACAAAGGACTCCTTCCATATTTGGGGGAACTGTGTAGATTCCAGAGATAAGTTAAACAGTTTTAGTAGAGGCTAAAATTTAACCGAGCACTTACATATTTGGAAAATATAGATTGAGAACCGGTATTTTTAAATTTTATATAAAGTCTGGACTTAACATTTCTTAGATGTGTCAACTCTTTATTAAACCAAGGAGGTTTGCTAGAGGTAGACGGATAGTACATCGGAACACAAGAGTTGAAAATTGCAGTATAAAAAATATCTATGGCATCGGCCATTATGCGCGCAAGAATATAGATCGGACCAATTAAAGCCAGATATAAAAAGATTTAGCCTCCGAAAGTTTGCCTTACGAAAACAATGAATTCATTTGGTTGACTTATCTGGCCTCTCTTTTATTACGGTACCTGTGTCGATTGCCACCTCGAAAGTTGGATGGTATGGATCTTCTGGTTGACTAAGAGGTGCTACTCTAGTCAGAAACACACTTTCAGGACTTGTAACAAAACATAGATCCAATAAACGACCAAGAGAATTTCGAATATAATTAACTTGCGACAACGATATGTCAAGCAAGCCGTGAATAAAGTCATGCTGTGCTATAGGAAGGAGAATATTCGACTGTTCTTCAGTGGACCACTTAGTGCCTGGTATATTAAAGTCACCTAGAACAACTAGTTGGTACTAGTTGGTTGATAGCGGACAAATGGTTAATATATTCAGGAAATTCAGAAGACGGCGGAATGTACGAGCACGTAATATAAACATAGCTATCAGAAATGACAGCTTTACGCATAAGAATTCTAAGTTACGGAACTCATCAAAAAGTACCTCCTCTGACGTGAGGGTAGACCTAACAGCAATTAGGACTCCCCCTCCCCGCCTGGAGGGACGATCATGCCTGTATACTGTGTACATACCTGGGAAAACTTCGGAGTTAAGTATCTCCGGTTTTAACCAAGTCTCTGTAAACACAATAATATGGGATGCAAAGGAAAGGCTATTAGAATACAAATTAGTTAGCTTACTACACAAGCCTCTTACATTTTGATAACAGATAATGAGACTAGATTTTAGTTTTTTGAAGATAAAGAAGTAGAAGTAGTAGAGGAAGATGGGACAGTGATCTGGCCACTTGTGGGAAGTTTAATTCCCACGGGCCCTTTTGTTCTATTTTTAATCTAATCTTAGCATCTTAGCTGTGAAGTCCTGTTGATCACTTTCCGAAGGTTGCGGGGCATTCCCCTCAGGCAGCCTACCACCAGCGGCTTTCTTGCGCTTTGGAGATTCTTCTAATAGTTTGAGGCTATTAAATTGTGAATCAAGCCCAGAAAGAAGATCGTCAGCTCGACGAAAACTATCTCTAGCCACGCCAAAACTGCTGATCAGTCCTTTCAAGCCACCTTTAGTTTGGCGCATAAAGAGTTGCATTTCATTCGCAACTCCTAGGCAAGTATCACAACAGTATTTTAGATTAGGGCCTTTAGCTAGGTCATCACTTGTTCGGCCGTTAAAACCAGCGCACTTAGTGTGCACCATTCACCATCACATAGCCAACAGGTCATTTTTGACTGCTCAGGCTTTATTACCTGACGGCATTTGTTATGGAAGCAGACAACATTGGTTTCCATGTTTAATTGGGTTTTGACCACTGTACCAAAAGACAAAATCAGAAAATGTACCGCAAGAGCGCAGTCTGCACTTTAGGATTTTGTGTGGGAGAGCGAGAGAGCGGGTGCACCGTGCAGTTAAGTACAAAAACAACACCAAACAGCACTACGGACAACGCACGAAAGAGAGAGTAAACAAAACGAAAAGACAGAAAGAGAACAGATTGAATTAATTATAAAGATAAATTTAAAGCCGGTATCTTTAAATTGTTGTACAATGTCACGATTTTTATTACTTAGGTGGGTCCACTCTATATTACACCAAGGAGGTTTGTTAGAAATGGACGGATGGTACATCGGAACACAAGAATTAAAAGAGGATTTAATTTCCCCTCTTCCCAGAGTAAGATGAGTATTCTCTGGACTCGAGCCTAGTATAAGGGCAGAACCTCTCAAATGACCTGGCTTCTAAGCTTTTACGTTTCCCCACACCCACTGTACTGGATCGACAAATAAACGTAAAGTCCGCATTATATCGCTAACTGCTTTTCTATTATATTTGCAAGAGAGAACGCTATAGTCGAGTTCCCCGACTATCTGATACCCGTTACTCAGCTAGTGGAAGGGAAAAGGAGAGTCTTAAACACAGTGTTTGGCGGTTTGTAGGCGTTATAGTGGGCGTGGCAGAAAGTTTTTGGGCAAATCGATAGAAATTTACAAGACTAATACAAAAATGAAAAAATATCAAAACATTTTTCAAAAGTGTGGGCGTAGCAGCTTTGGGCGGTTTGTGGGCGTTAGAGTGGGCGTGGCAGAAAGTTTTTTGGCAAATCGATAGAAATTTACAAGACAAATACAAAAATGAAAAAATATCAAAACATTTTTGAAAAGTGTGGGCGTAGCAGTTTTGGGCGGTTTGTGGGCGTTAGAGTGGGCGTGGCAACATGAATCGACAAACTATGCGTCTATGTCTCTGGAGTCTGTATGCTTAATCTCAACTTTCTAGCTTTTGTAGTTCCTAAGATCTCGACGTTCATACGGACAGACGGACACACAGACGGACGGACAGACGGACATGGCCAGATCGACTCGGCTACTGATCCTGATCAAGAATATATATACTTTATATGGTCGGAAACGCTTCCTTCTGCCTGTTACATACTTTTCAACGAATCTAGTATACCCTTTTACTCTACGAGTAACGGGTATAATTAGGTTAAGCAGAAGTTATTAGAAGTAGGAACTGAAATTGAAAATGAAAGTGAAATAGAATATGAAACTGAAATTGAAATAGAAATTGAAACAAAGAATGGATGATAAAATTGAACAGTAATTGAAGCTGAAGACTGAAAGAAATTGAAGAAGAATAATTGAACAACGATGGAGATTGAAACCGATTGAAGAAAACTATAATGAAGTTTAATTTTGATTGATGATGATTAATTACAATTGATTAAAAATATGATTCTTACTCTAGCAATTAAATAATAAGTTACTCTTTTCTACATACATACACCTACCCATATATACATTCACACCTACCCATACTTGATTAACCCTTAATTTACAGCCATGTAGCAGTTCATTGGGCCCAACGATCTTCTTGGCGACAACAATGTGGTAATAAACAAATAAATAAATTTAGGTGATTAAAAACTAAAATAGTATGGTAACTTGGTAAAATTTCTAGAGTAAAGGTCGGAATTTTTAGGAAGAATAAAATGATACATATTTAAAACACTCTTTTGAACAAAAGGCATCTAAAAATAAAACCTAAAACAATAAACTAGGAAATATAAATAAATCATGTAAATACTAAGAGACAAATACCATTAATAGATTTAGAACTATGCTTAGTGAACGGATTAAGATTAATATAAATATCTTTGGTTATGTTTGAGCTATATTGGATTTGATAAAAATGATTTTATAAATAAATAATAATTTGTCCTACTACATAATGCCAATGAAATATCAAGATTAATGCGATGAATTAATTTAATCTAGGGGAAATGTACACCAGGTTCCACCCATTTCCAAAGGTAGGGAGGGTATAGAAGAACAAGTGATCACTAACATCTCGATCACTCCCAACACAACGCGGTCACCTAGCTCTCTGCTATTGCTTACTCCGTTTTATGGGGAATTCGCTAAATTCACATTTTTTTGTTGTTGTTGTTGTTTCTTTGCTATTTGAATTAGAGTAGTTTCTGTCAAGTGCACTTATCTTTTTGTACGGATGGAGGGCACAGGAGATTATAGGGATAGGAAAACCCCGACCCCAATACCGGCCAGCTGAGCGCAGAGCGCAGCATAGTGCACGAACCCCGATTCCCTCTCCAGCCGAGGCTTTATACTATATCCCAAGCCAGTTCACAAATATCCATTACAAGATCGGATTGTAAGTCCAAATGGCGAGAAATGTCCTTACATTGCAAGCATAATTTTACATCATCAGCGAACATTAGTAGACGCGAATGATTTATTATTAAGGGAAGGTCGTTAATAAATAAGGTAAAAAGGAGAGGACCTAGGTGGCTCCCTTGTGGGACGCCGGATGTGACTCGGAGAATACAAGAAAGAGAATTTTTAAAGAGGACCCGTTGCGTCCTTCTATTCAGATAACACAGAATCCAATTTAGGAGATCAACAGGGAAACCTAATAAATCAAGTTTTTTTTATTAAAAGTGAATGATTAACAGAGTCGAATGCTTTACTAAAATCCGTATAAATGACATCTGTTTGAAGATTACTTTTGAAGCCCTGTACTACGAAGGAGGTTAGCTCCAGAAGGTTAGTAGTTGTTGATCTGCGTTTCATGAACCCATGCTGACATGGTGATATAATTGACCTACAAAGGTGCTGCAAATGAGGAGTGATAACGTTTTCAAAAAGCTTAGGGATAGCAGACAATTTGGAGATTCCTCTATAATTGCTTGCATCCGATTTGCTACCTTTTTTATGGAGAGGGATCACAAAGGACTCCTTCCATATTTGGGGGAACTGTGTAGATTCCAGAGATAAGTTAAACAGTTTTAGTAGAGGCTAAAATTTAACCGAGCACTTACATATTTGGAAAATATAGATTGAGAACCGGTATTTTTAAATTTTATATAAAGTCTGGACTTAACATTTCTTAGATGTGTCAACTCTTTATTAAACCAAGGAGGTTTGTTAGAGGTAGACGGATAGTACATCGGAACACAAGAGTTGAAAATTGCAGTATAAAAAATATCTATGGCATCGGCCATTATGCGCGCAAGAATATAGATCGGACCAATTAAAGCCAGATATAAAAAGATTTAGCCTCCGAAAGTTTGCCTTACGAAAACAATGAATTCGTTTGGTTGACTTATCTGGCCTCTCTTTTATTACGGTACCTGTGTCGATTGCCACCTCGAAAGTTGGATGGTATGGATCTTCTGGTTGACTAAGAGGTGCTACTCTAGTCAGAAACACACTTTCAGGACATGTAACAAAACATAGATCCAATAAACGACCAAGAGAATTTCGAATATAATTAACTTGCGACAACGATATGTCAAGCAAGCCGTGAATAAAGTCATGCTGTGCTATAGGAAGGAGAATATTCGACTGTTCTTCAGTGGACCACTTAGTGCCTGGTATATTAAAGTCACCTAGAACAACTAGTTGGTACCTATAGGCCAGTCTGTTTCAAACGGATTGAATAGCGGACAAATGGTTAATATATTCAGGAAATTCAGAAGACGGCGGAATGTACGAGCACGTAATATAAACATAGCTATCAGAAATGACAGCTTTACGCATAAGAATTCTAAGTTACGGAACTCATCAAAAAGTACCTCCTCTGACGTGAGGGTAGACCTAACAGCAATTAGGACTCCCCCTCCCCGCCTGGAGGGACGATCATGCCTGTATACTGTGTACATACCTGGGAAAACTTCGGAGTTAAGTATCTCCGGTTTTAACCAAGTCTCTGTAAACACAATAATATGGGATGCAAAGGAAAGGCTATTAGAATACAAATTAGTTAGCTTACTACACAAGCCTCTTACATTTTGATAACAGATAGTGAGACTAGATTTTAGTTTTTTGAAGATAAAGAAGTAGAAGTAGTAGAGGAAGATGGGACAGTGATCTGGCCACTTGTGGGAAGTTTAATTCCCACGGGCCCTTTTGTTCTATTTTTAATCTAATCTTAGCATCTTAGCTGTGAAGTCCTGTTGATCACTTTCCGAAGGTTGCGGGGCATTCCCCTCAGGCAGCCTACCACCAGCGGCTTTCTTGCGCTTTGGAGATTCTTCTAATAGTTTGAGGCTATTAAATTGTGAATCAAGCCCAGAAAGAAGATCGTCAGCTCGACGAAAACTATCTCTAGCCACGCCAAAACTGCTGATCAGTCCTTTCAAGCCACCTTTAGTTTGGCGCATAAAGAGTTGCATTTCATTCGCAACTCCTAGGCAAGTATCACAACAGTATTTTAGATTAGGGCCTTTAGCTAGGTCATCACTTGTTCGGCCGTTAAAACCAGCGCACTTAGTGTGCACCATTCACCATCACATAGCCAACAGGTCATTTTTGACTGCTCAGGCTTTATTACCTGACGGCATTTGTTATGGAAGCAGACAACATTGGTTTCCATGTTTAATTGGGTTTTGACCACTGTACCAAAAGACAAAATCAGAAAATGTACCGCAAGAGCGCAGTCTGCACTTTAGGATTTTGTGTGGGAGAGCGAGAGAGCGGGTGCACCGTGCAGTTAAGTACAAAAACAACACCAAACAGCACTACGGACAACGCACGAAAGAGAGAGTAAACAAAACGAAAAGACAGAAAGAGAACAGATTGAATTAATTATAAAGATAAATTTAAAGCCGGTATCTTTAAATTGTTGTACAATGTCACGATTTTTATTACTTAGGTGGGTCCACTCTATATTACACCAAGGAGGTTTGTTAGAAATGGACGGATGGTACATCGGAACACAAGAATTAAAAGAGGATTTAATTTCCCCTCTTCCCAGAGTAAGATGAGTATTCTCTGGACTCGAGCCTAGTATAAGGGCAGAACCTCTCAAATGACCTGGCTTCTAAGCTTTTACGTTTCCCCACACCCACTGTACTGGATCGACAAATAAACGTAAAGTCCGCATTATATCGCTAACTGCTTTTCTATTATATTTGCAAGAGAGAACGCTATAGTCGAGTTCCCCGACTATCTGATACCCGTTACTCAGCTAGTGGAAGGGAAAAGGAGAGTCTTAAACACAGTGTTTGGCGGTTTGTAGGCGTTATAGTGGGCGTGGCAGAAAGTTTTTGGGCAAATCGATAGAAATTTACAAGACTAATACAAAAATGAAAAAATATCAAAACATTTTTCAAAAGTGTGGGCGTAGCAGCTTTGGGCGGTTTGTGGGCGTTAGAGTGGGCGTGGCAGAAAGTTTTTTGGCAAATCGATAGAAATTTACAAGACAAATACAAAAATGAAAAAATATCAAAACATTTTTGAAAAGTGTGGGCGTAGCAGTTTTGGGCGGTTTGTGGGCGTTAGAGTGGGCGTGGCAACATGAATCGACAAACTATGCGTCTATGTCTCTGGAGTCTGTATGCTTAATCTCAACTTTCTAGCTTTTGTAGTTCCTAAGATCTCGACGTTCATACGGACAGACGGACACACAGACGGACGGACAGACGGACATGGCCAGATCGACTCGGCTACTGATCCTGATCAAGAATATATATACTTTATATGGTCGGAAACGCTTCCTTCTGCCTGTTACATACTTTTCAACGAATCTAGTATACCCTTTTACTCTACGAGTAACGGGTATAATTAGGTTAAGCAGAAGTTATTAGAAGTAGGAACTGAAATTGAAAATGAAAGTGAAATAGAATATGAAACTGAAATTGAAATAGAAATTGAAACAAAGAATGGATGATAAAATTGAACAGTAATTGAAGCTGAAGACTGAAAGAAATTGAAGAAGAATAATTGAACAACGATGGAGATTGAAACCGATTGAAGAAAACTATAATGAAGTTTAATTTTGATTGATGATGATTAATTACAATTGATTAAAAATATGATTCTTACTCTAGCAATTAAATAATAAGTTACTCTTTTCTACATACATACACCTACCCATATATACATTCACACCTACCCATACTTGATTAACCCTTAATTTACAGCCATGTAGCAGTTCATTGGGCCCAACGATCTTCTTGGCGACAACAATGTGGTAATAAACAAATAAATAAATTTAGGTGATTAAAAACTAAAATAGTATGGTAACTTGGTAAAATTTCTAGAGTAAAGGTCGGAATTTTTAGGAAGAATAAAATGATACATATTTAAAACACTCTTTTGAACAAAAGGCATCTAAAAATAAAACCTAAAACAATAAACTAGGAAATATAAATAAATCATGTAAATACTAAGAGACAAATACCATTAATAGATTTAGAACTATGCTTAGTGAACGGATTAAGATTAATATAAATATCTTTGGTTATGTTTGAGCTATATTGGATTTGATAAAAATGATTTTATAAATAAATAATAATTTGTCCTACTACATAATGCCAATGAAATATCAAGATTAATGCGATGAATTAATTTAATCTAGGGGAAATGTACACCAGGTTCCACCCATTTCCAAAGGTAGGGAGGGTATAGAAGAACAAGTGATCACTAACATCTCGATCACTCCCAACACAACGCGGTCACCTAGCTCTCTGCTATTGCTTACTCCGTTTTATGGGGAATTCGCTAAATTCACATTTTTTTGTTGTTGTTGTTGTTTCTTTGCTATTTGAATTAGAGTAGTTTCTGTCAAGTGCACTTATCTTTTTGTACGGATGGAGGGCACAGGAGATTATAGGGATAGGAAAACCCCGACCCCAATACCGGCCAGCTGAGCGCAGAGCGCAGCATAGTGCACGAACCCCGATTCCCTCTCCAGCCGAGGCTTTATACTATATCCCAAGCCAGTTCACAAATATCCATTACAAGATCGGATTGTAAGTCCAAATGGCGAGAAATGTCCTTACATTGCAAGCATAATTTTACATCATCAGCGAACATTAGTAGACGCGAATGATTTATTATTAAGGGAAGGTCGTTAATAAATAAGGTAAAAAGGAGAGGACCTAGGTGGCTCCCTTGTGGGACGCCGGATGTGACTCGGAGAATACAAGAAAGAGAATTTTTAAAGAGGACCCGTTGCGTCCTTCTATTCAGATAACACAGAATCCAATTTAGGAGATCAACAGGGAAACCTAATAAATCAAGTTTTTTTTATTAAAAGTGAATGATTAACAGAGTCGAATGCTTTACTAAAATCCGTATAAATGACATCTGTTTGAAGATTACTTTTGAAGCCCTGTACTACGAAGGAGGTTAGCTCCAGAAGGTTAGTAGTTGTTGATCTGCGTTTCATGAACCCATGCTGACATGGTGATATAATTGACCTACAAAGGTGCTGCAAATGAGGAGTGATAACGTTTTCAAAAAGCTTAGGGATAGCAGACAATTTGGAGATTCCTCTATAATTGCTTGCATCCGATTTGCTACCTTTTTTATGGAGAGGGATCACAAAGGACTCCTTCCATATTTGGGGGAACTGTGTAGATTCCAGAGATAAGTTAAACAGTTTTAGTAGAGGCTAAAATTTAACCGAGCACTTACATATTTGGAAAATATAGATTGAGAACCGGTATTTTTAAATTTTATATAAAGTCTGGACTTAACATTTCTTAGATGTGTCAACTCTTTATTAAACCAAGGAGGTTTGTTAGAGGTAGACGGATAGTACATCGGAACACAAGAGTTGAAAATTGCAGTATAAAAAATATCTATGGCATCGGCCATTATGCGCGCAAGAATATAGATCGGACCAATTAAAGCCAGATATAAAAAGATTTAGCCTCCGAAAGTTTGCCTTACGAAAACAATGAATTCGTTTGGTTGACTTATCTGGCCTCTCTTTTATTACGGTACCTGTGTCGATTGCCACCTCGAAAGTTGGATGGTATGGATCTTCTGGTTGACTAAGAGGTGCTACTCTAGTCAGAAACACACTTTCAGGACATGTAACAAAACATAGATCCAATAAACGACCAAGAGAATTTCGAATATAATTAACTTGCGACAACGATATGTCAAGCAAGCCGTGAATAAAGTCATGCTGTGCTATAGGAAGGAGAATATTCGACTGTTCTTCAGTGGACCACTTAGTGCCTGGTATATTAAAGTCACCTAGAACAACTAGTTGGTACCTATAGGCCAGTCTGTTTCAAACGGATTGAATAGCGGACAAATGGTTAATATATTCAGGAAATTCAGAAGACGGCGGAATGTACGAGCACGTAATATAAACATAGCTATCAGAAATGACAGCTTTACGCATAAGAATTCTAAGTTACGGAACTCATCAAAAAGTACCTCCTCTGACGTGAGGGTAGACCTAACAGCAATTAGGACTCCCCCTCCCCGCCTGGAGGGACGATCATGCCTGTATACTGTGTACATACCTGGGAAAACTTCGGAGTTAAGTATCTCCGGTTTTAACCAAGTCTCTGTAAACACAATAATATGGGATGCAAAGGAAAGGCTATTAGAATACAAATTAGTTAGCTTACTACACAAGCCTCTTACATTTTGATAACAGATAGTGAGACTAGATTTTAGTTTTTTGAAGATAAAGAAGTAGAAGTAGTAGAGGAAGATGGGACAGTGATCTGGCCACTTGTGGGAAGTTTAATTCCCACGGGCCCTTTTGTTCTATTTTTAATCTAATCTTAGCATCTTAGCTGTGAAGTCCTGTTGATCACTTTCCGAAGGTTGCGGGGCATTCCCCTCAGGCAGCCTACCACCAGCGGCTTTCTTGCGCTTTGGAGATTCTTCTAATAGTTTGAGGCTATTAAATTGTGAATCAAGCCCAGAAAGAAGATCGTCAGCTCGACGAAAACTATCTCTAGCCACGCCAAAACTGCTGATCAGTCCTTTCAAGCCACCTTTAGTTTGGCGCATAAAGAGTTGCATTTCATTCGCAACTCCTAGGCAAGTATCACAACAGTATTTTAGATTAGGGCCTTTAGCTAGGTCATCACTTGTTCGGCCGTTAAAACCAGCGCACTTAGTGTGCACCATTCACCATCACATAGCCAACAGGTCATTTTTGACTGCTCAGGCTTTATTACCTGACGGCATTTGTTATGGAAGCAGACAACATTGGTTTCCATGTTTAATTGGGTTTTGACCACTGTACCAAAAGACAAAATCAGAAAATGTACCGCAAGAGCGCAGTCTGCACTTTAGGATTTTGTGTGGGAGAGCGAGAGAGCGGGTGCACCGTGCAGTTAAGTACAAAAACAACACCAAACAGCACTACGGACAACGCACGAAAGAGAGAGTAAACAAAACGAAAAGACAGAAAGAGAACAGATTGAATTAATTATAAAGATAAATTTAAAGCCGGTATCTTTAAATTGTTGTACAATGTCACGATTTTTATTACTTAGGTGGGTCCACTCTATATTACACCAAGGAGGTTTGTTAGAAATGGACGGATGGTACATCGGAACACAAGAATTAAAAGAGGATTTAATTTCCCCTCTTCCCAGAGTAAGATGAGTATTCTCTGGACTCGAGCCTAGTATAAGGGCAGAACCTCTCAAATGACCTGGCTTCTAAGCTTTTACGTTTCCCCACACCCACTGTACTGGATCGACAAATAAACGTAAAGTCCGCATTATATCGCTAACTGCTTTTCTATTATATTTGCGCTCCTGCTTTTTCTGGACTCGAACCTCTCAGACGACCTGGGGTGAACCTAGAACGTCGCAGTGTCGGCCAAAAGGTTCAAACTATTAAGTCGTAAATATAAATTAACGTTAATGAAAAAAGTCGACCTGCACTTAGCTGGTTGGTATTATAACAAGTATAAATCCCTATTCTTAAACATTTACGCTGGTTCTCTGTCGCGTCGTTGGTGACTGTATGTTATAATGTTTAGGCATATAATAAAAGAATTAGCAAGCTGGAACTGAGACTACTTGTCCAATGTTCTACGATCAGTCTAATTGGCAAATGCAGCTGAAAGTTATACAAATAACACTATTTCTCAATGAATACGAACAGTCCTTTCATTGGGCCCATTTCGTTCCTTCGGCATTTTACTGCCCTTGTCCTGAAAAAGGACTTGGGCCGTGGGAGAGGCATCTGATTTTCAGGCATAAGGTTGCCAGCGTATGCACACCGATTTCGGACGTGGGATCTTGGTAAGCCCCTCACCTCTCCAACATAACAAAAACAAAATTTATAAGGTGCCTTCAATAAAAATTAGATTTATAAGTTAACTTTATTTATAAAAATATTAATTATTAAACATTTAATTTTAGTCTGTAAAATTGCATTGCCCGAACGCGGCTGAAAGTGCCTTATACAATTTCGATAATTAGGACAATAGTTTGTTATGTATGGAAATAATAATATATGTATGTAAACAGATAATAAGAAAATCAGGAAACTGTGTTCTTACTTACTCCAATCTAATCCTGTGAGATGAGACCTCGACGTTTTGGATTCTCGACATTCCTAGATATTAAGTTTTAATTATGCATGGATATATAAGTGGCCCAACATATTATAGACAAGACGTTAAAGAATAAAGAAAATATGTTATATATACATAATTGCACTTGGGTTGTGGTGTAGTCGGAGGTCTTAGATTGTTTGCCACCGATCTTGGAACTTTCTATCTAGTGGTTTGAAATGAGGGTCTTCCTTGACGATGTGTCCTTTAGCGTTCATCTTGCTATTCCACTCCCGGATTTTCTCCTCCGTCCTGGGTCCTCAGGTGTCAAACCTTCTTGAATCCCAGAATATTCTTATTCAAAGTCGGTTCCGACTTAAAAACTTTTCCAATTACTTGAGTAAAATTTTCATGTCAACGGTTGTGGCCTTTGAACTGCATATTTGGCACTCGTTAATTGTCAACCTTCATTTTCTTTGTTGATATCATTCTGACTTTAACATGCTAGTTGCTCCCTTAGGCTGACGGCAGAGTGCGCGCGAGAAGCGAAGCGAAGCGATGCGAAGCGTAGCGAGAAGCTATGAGCAAAGCGAGAAGATGACAGAGTGAGAGCGAGACGGAAGCGATCTACATTGCTCTCTTTTATTTATAAATGTGAACGAGATGGATTCGGACGAAGAATTTTTCGCGTCAAGTGCAACCATAAGCTTTATATTAAAAATAAAACCGGCGTCCAAGGGGGTGGACACCAACAGAAATGAAAAAGGGGAATTCCACAATTTATACAATGATTTGCGAAACTACCCAGATAGGTTCTTTAACTATACGCGTATGTCTATTTCGACTTTTGATTATATATTAAATAAAATGAATAGTCGTTTGATGAAGAATTGGCCAAATTTTGTTATACACCCTATACTGCCTTGTCAAAAATTAATAATAACATTGAGGTAAGATTTTAATATATTTATTGTGAATCGGAAATATCGTCAAAAGAAAAATTAAAAATTGTTTTTTGAATTTCCATTCGGCATAATAATTTTTTTTTCGGAACCCTTTTTTGCAAGTATGGTAGTAGGCTGTCAAAAATGCCACGTTTCATTTGTTTTTTTTCGAGCAACAGCAATTTTTGTTGTTCAATAGCAACCAATTCCTCCGCTGCAGTCACCTTCTTTTGTTTTTTTTTTGGTGGACAAATTGGTTGATCATCACAAAGCTCTCGAATTTCCTCACAGATGGTCTTATCTAGAGACACTTCTGATGAAAATCACGATGAAGCGGCCTCGAGGGTAAATTGTGATGATGCGCAAAACTTCCAACCAATTTGCGCGGTTTCATCTGGTTTTTAAAAAAAGCCAACTGGTGTTGTATTAAGTGTCCAGCGCATTCTGGGTCTATGTTCTTCTGCGGTAGCAGATGCCAATTGCAAATTTATTGCCATAGAAGTTGGAGGTTACGGAAAACAAGTGATGGTGGAACATTCAATGCATCACAACTGTATATGATGCTAAAGGCTTGACAATTCTTGCCGCCAGATTCTTGCTTGCCTGGAACAAACACAAAGATGCCATATGTTTTTATTGGTGATGAGGCTTATCTATTACTCGGAAATCTTTTAAGGCCATATTCAAGAAGGGATATAAATGCAAACAACGAATATTTTAACAGTAGACTTTCCAGAGCTCGAAGATGCATTAAATGTCCCTTTGGTATCATAACATCCAAATGGCGTCTTCTCTGGAAGCCAATTGAGACAGATCCCAGTTTTGTTGATATAATTGTGAAGAGTATATGTATTTTGCATAATACAATTATTGACCTGGAAGGGCCTTATGATATTGATATGGAAACACAAAATTTCCATATTGACACCGAAACTCATAACGACGAAACTTTCAATCATGTTAATTTAAGAACAGGCCAATTAATTAGAAACGCCTTTCACGACTTTGTTTGCACTCACAGAAACACCGAATAAAAATATGAAAATACAAATAGTTACAGTTATTAATAAATCTGTACTTACTTTCTATTTCAAAAATTTTTCCATCTCTGTCCAATTTTTTTCCACCAAGATTCCATTATGATAGATCTTTCTCTTTTGATCCCATAGCGCTGGGCGTAAAAATATTTCGTCAATTAATTTTTCAACGCTTATCTCCATGAAATGAAAGCATTAAAAACGCATGCTTTGAAAGCATACGGTAAATAAAGTACAAAATGCAACAAAACAATCGTACGCTCTGAGCGAGTTGAATGCTTACAGAGCTTTATCGCTCGTTCTCGCCCAATATTATCGCAAAGTTTCTCTTCGCTTCTCGCGGGCACTTTGCCGTCAGCCTTATGCTTCGGATTCTTGACTGTTTGATTTGTGAACTTTTAACGTATTACCATCTTATAAAAAGTGTGTACGTAACAATTTAGCTTATGAGAAATAATTTTTAATTATATTATCTTATTTCTTCCAAATATACCGATCGATACTAATATATAATGTATCGATAGTGAATTTACGAGTATATCTATTTTATATATATTTTTTTGACAACACACACCGAAACTGTATGTAGAGTTTTTATAATTTTCTAATCTTAGGACCGAGACACTATTAATCTAACGTTAAAATTAAAAAAAAAAAAAAATATTAAATGTAATAAAATTATTTACCTATCCTTTACCGCATAGGTGTATAATTTTGAAGACCTTATGTAGAAAAAGAAAAATTTGTGAACGAAGTAATTTTAAACAAACTTTTATATATATATCATATATACATTATATATATCATGTATATATCATACCTTTTATTATACCTTATGAGTTACATATGTACATACATCTTTTGTTTACTCCAATAAATTTAATGTTTGATATTTCGAAGTAATCTTTATATAAGGTGTTGTGCACAGCCAAAATGTCCATAATGCTTATCGTAAAAAATGTTCAGCATATCGTAACCTTCCTGTGTACAAAACATTTCCGCTGCAGATGAAATAAGCTTTCTCCAAAAATTTGTGTTATTGAAAGAAATGTAATTTGTTTAGTTAAAAATACGCTTTACAACAAGAGCAATATTAAAAATTGTGTCCACGCATCAGGTGACTGCTACTATATACATAAAGAAATTAAAATCTGCTTTTGTTGTCCGATTTTTACGACTAATGCCCCAATTTAAAAGGGAGTACATTGTTTTTTGGAAAGGTAAAGAGGCACGTTAATTGGCCGTTTTAGGCGAAAGGAATACTGTTAATTAAGCCCATTATGTTAGACATTTCCCAAACTGATGGATTTTTAGAAATCAGACTCGGGGTCCCGACCCGTAGCTGCAGAAACTGGGCTTCAAATCGCATTTGGTCAGCGATCAGTAGAGTACAAAGTGCGTGGTGCGTGAAAGTTCCATCCGTAGAAAGTTCGTGATTTGAAAAAAAAACTATTTCCAGCAAAACTCGATTCAGCAGAACTGATTCGGATCAAAACGGAATCAAAACTGAGACTCAGAATCCGCTGCACGGTAACAGTAAATTATTTATATTTTTTCTACATTCAGTGCCAACCCCTAAAGGGTAAGTGTTGCGCTGTGCTGTGGCAAAAATTGCAGGAGGTAAAAATTACAGGTGGCCAAGAAGTTAAAAAAAAAAGAACCAGTGTGGTCTAATTTTCCGGCTAAGGAGGAATATGAAAAGACACCCTCAGGACCAAGAGTTCTGCAGGAATCTGTAGAGCGTTCTGCCTTTGGGGTTGATGGAATAGAGTTTCAAGTGCGATGCGGCTCCTCAGCCAGCACGCCAAGGCCCATACGAGCCGGAGTACCTCACGGCAGCGTTTTTGGTCTTTCTCTACACCCTGTTTACAGCAGTAATCCCTATCATACCCTCCCGTAACCTCACAATAGCCACCTATGCAGACGACACCGCGTTCCTTGTCACCGAAACAAACCCACAAGAAGCATCAGCCATCATCCAGAGACAACAGAGATGATCCACATTCTCCTTCCTCTTCCCGCTTTAAAACGAGAGCCCGCCTGATCTTGGCGGAGAGCGGCTCAAAGAAGAGGCCGAAAGAAAAGAAAAAGAGCCCTCTTATTTTTAGTTAGGGCGGTTTTAGTTGTTGTTCTCATTTCACAGGCAAACTAAATACTTCATCTTGAATTGCAAAAAGTGGGTAATATCTTTTTTTTTACATAAATACGAGAAACAGCTGTCGATATAATATTTAAAGAATAAATTGCTACTGCGGCGCTTTTCAGTTCCTTAGTTTGAGAACATGTTTTGTTGAAAAATTTCGCAAAGGAAAAAATGAATAGAATGAATAGAATAGAAAAATGAAAACAAATCACATATATTTTTCTGAAAAATTACGAATAAAAAATCGAAAAACGAGAATAAACAACTAAGTCACAAATCCCAAGCCTCCCTCACCCAATACCCAAACTATAATGCCATCCAATTAAAACAAATAATAATAATTCTTTGAAAAATCTTACATTTTAACATAAAACCTACATAGGTTAACATTAATTTTACATAAAGGAACACCAAGCCAAGGTAGGTTAATGTTGTCTAAACCAGAATAAATTTCTATAGGGGAGCCATGCGTCGTCTGAGGGTCTATTTTGTGTAATGTTAAGCATACTTGTAGGGATCACCTCGTATGTTAACTGTTCGTTGGTGGTCATGGTAGGGTGGGCGTCGACAACATATCAGCTGCTTTCGTAAGAAGTTACTATGTCCTTGTTTGGCCTTAGTCCTGTCGTCATTTAGTCCCATAGCCCATTTGTTAGTGAAGATCAATCCTAGCACGCGAATTAAATAAGTGATTGACACTGTTAGAAATTAAAACAAATGCAAATGAAGATTGCATGAGGACAGCCTGCCGTTGCCACTTACGCCACAAATCAACGCGTAGTAGCGGCAGTGCGAAGCCGAGAAGTTGTAGAAAGAGAGTTTTGAGAAACTGAACCGGTAGAAAGAGAGTTTGGAAAACAGAACAGGTAGAAAAAGAGATGGGAGAACAAACAGTTGGAAGGAGAGAACATGGAGAGCGAGAGGGAGTCGGCACGATCTAGAGCATGACGGCAAGACAACAAAAGGCGTCAACGTGCCAGGGTAAGGAGAATAACGGTATCAGCTGGACTTTGAACTAGTCAAAGCTGGACTTTGACTGGAGACAAGAGGGATATACCGTTAAAGGAGGCCTATATTATTAGTATTATTATTATTATTATTATAATGGATAGAGCAGTTTACAAAACTAAACTAAATTAAGTAATATAGCACTAGCTGCAGGGCCTATGGCTATGTTGGTTTACAATTTTTATTTATTTATTATTTTTTTTAATCTAATTAATGGCTAATTGGCAAAATGACATTTGTTTTTTTTTTTTAATTTGGTGGTATAATTCTGTTTTTTTTAGGAAGCGTATGATTTTTTGTATGTTTTCTGGGTTGGGTTTGCTAAGAAGGTCTAGGGCGTTAGCGTTGCAAAATATGGCTTGCTTGGTTTGTATAAGGGATGGACATGAGATCTCCTTGGCAAAAAGGGCAAACTATTATTGGATTTGGATTTAGGTAGTGTTGGTGGGTTATGTTTTTGTGTCCTAGTCGAAGTCGTAATATTTTTATTTGGTCAAGTCTGGTCCAGTTTTGGTGAGATTGTTTAAGGTAATCGCAGGTGTGTGAGTTTTTCATTTTAAGTGATTTGTACCATTTATTACAGTTTATATTGTTTTCTTTTTGTTTTGTCGCAAGTTCAGCTTTAAGATGTCTTTTTATATCTGTGTTGTTTATGTTTGGGGTGACAATTAGCGGCATATTGCTTGCTGATTTTGCAGCTTAATCGGCAAGTTCATTTCCTTTTATTCTTGAATGGCCAGGAATCCACATTATTTTAATTTTAGGGGCATCTTGTGTTAATAGGGATCTGATTCGGTTTGGGTAAAAGCTGTTGTTATTCGGGTTTTTGATTGAGTCTATTACTGATAGGAAGTCGGAGCAGATAATAAATTTACCTCTTCGGGTTTTAATTAGTTCTATTGTTTCTAGTATGGCAATTGTTTCGGAGGGGAGAACGGATGAGTATGGAGGCAGTATGCCCTGTTTCAAGATATTTGTGTCAGTAGCTATGGCGAATGTTAATTTTTGAACCGTCGGTGAATATGAAACTATGTGGCTTTAGCTATTTTTTGTGTGTTCGAATAATTTTCTGTATGGATAGTCAGTAGTAGCAGTTGCGATGCCCATAGTGCAAACCGCTGTTCTCGCACGAATTTATCTGTACGGCACTCATTCCTTTTTCTCTTTGTTATCTACCTGCATTAAGCTTGGGCGCAGCATTCGGCCGACTGTCCCGGCTTGTCACTTCTTCGTTTTTCGGCAAAGACTTAACTTGTGCATTCGTTATGGCTCTTGGTCGGCCCTAGCTGGCAGTATAATTAACCAAATAAACTGTATCGGAAAAAAGACAAAACTTTCTTCGGCTACTTATTTTTCGCAATAGCTATTGAAAAAGCTCAATAGCTAAACATTTGGTGACCCCGAAGTGATAGTGTTAATTTGCATGCATTAATTAATGCACATATCCCGTTTACATAAATATATTAAAAAGCATTCGGTTGGACAAGCGAGTGGCGATTTCGGTGATAGTGTCTGAGTTTAAGCGAGCTAGCATTGTAACTGTTCGAGCTCTTGCATGTACGTTGCAGAGGCTACAAACATCGCTGTCTAATGAGACGCTAAGCGGTTACGGCGAACCCACTCTTACGGTTAGGCTGGAGCAGATTGATGAGCTGCAAAGTTCCTTCAAAGTTCATCATACAGAACTGGAGGAATTTGATTTCGACGAAATTGGCAGTGCATGAGCAAAAGTGTTGATAAATTCATCGTAGAATTTAAGGCTAATGTGCGCGCGGAAATAGCCAAACGCAATGTGCATTTCGTGGCGCACTCTACGTTTCCGGAAGGTATTGTGCCCCACCCGTGTAGTGGTCATCAGATGCAGCCGCGGCCGAGGCCGATGCCGTTGCCGTCTGCGCAGCTGCCAACGTTGGCGGAGGCTACGCAAACTGGGCGGATTTCTAATCCGTATTCACGAGCATAATCGACAGCAATCCGGACCTCTCCCACATTGAGAAGTTCCAGCATCTGCGGTTTTAGATTTGCTTTAAAAAAGATTTGATAATCGGCGCCTCGTTTTTCAGGCACACATCACCGAGATTCTGGGTCTAAAAGTAGTACGGAGTGGTTCAGTGTCATCGCTTCGGGAATTGTCCGTGCGTTCAAGGGTTTGGGCATCACTGAGCAAATAGCAAATCGGCGAGCCAAGCTAAGTGGAAGGAGCGCTTTGTTAATCTTATTCCGTCGCGGGAATCGATGGCGGCGTTTCTGGAGCAGCGATGTAGGACTTTGGAGGGCGTGGATTGCGCCATGGCACTCTATACGCCAGGCAGAAATCGTTCGACGCTATTTGCTACCACCCAAAATTCTCTTGGTTGCTTTGCCATAATGCAGGGCATGCCATATATTATCGCCCGCAATTTAGAGAGTAGCGGTAGATCGTCTGCGCAAGGCAAAGAGACTAGCACTTTGCCTAAATTGCCTTAAGGCACCTGTGGAATCAGGCATCATACGCTGCTCCATCTAAATGTCGCAGCCACATGTTCCGGTGTCTTCAAGTTTCGACACTGAGCCTTTCGCCCCGCTTTCGACTTCTTCTACTCCAATTGCCATGACATACTCGGTAGTGACCTTGTGCTGCTGCCACTGCAACCGTTCTAGTGCCTTGTTAGATTCTGGTTCTCAACTGCACTTGGTCACCTCTCGGTTTGCAAATCAACTGCAACTTAAGAGGTCGAGGTCGTCTGGCTCCGTCACTGGAATCGGGGATTCCAATTTCGCGACTGATGGACTTGAAGATTTCAGAAAACGTGCAGCTCGCCGACCCGGAATTTCATAAAGCTCAGCGTGTTGACCTGTTAATAGGAGCTAGCCTGTCTTATGAGCTGCTGTGCGTAGGTCAGATAAAGTTGTTGCCAGGACTGCCACTGCTTTAAAAAACTGGTCTGGGCTGGGTTGTATCTGTTGGCTGCGCGCGCCCGTCCTTCTCTAGCCAGCGATGAAAACAGTCCCGGCCCAATAGTTCAAGGAAGGAGGAGGTAGATGAAGGAGGAGGTAGATTGCGAGTCGTCACTCTGGGCGCATGTACCCGCCTATCTTATGGAGCCTGAAAGAGATTGGCCATCTGTTGGTCCTGAGAAACCGGTGCTTGAACATCGTCGAAGTGTGTTCATCTTAAAGTCGCCGTACGTGGATGTAGTTGCTAGCTCCAAATTTGCAAACTCTTACCCGTCACTGCAACGAGTGCTTTCGTCATCCTGGGCTCACCGTCGCACACATTCAAGAGGGTACTCAGATGATGCTGCGTTAGGTGGAGCGCGCGAGTCACCATTAGAGCGGGAGTCCTCTTGGTTGTGTCAATCGTGGCCCAGGTGACGTAGATAGTTGCAATATCCAGTTATGTATCGCTCCTCTAGTCAAATTTCCAATTGTTTTCTTCAATTATACAGCACTTTATTTCGTTTG
Organism: Drosophila yakuba; assembly: GCF_016746365.2. Classification (NCBI taxonomy): domain Eukaryota; kingdom Metazoa; phylum Arthropoda; class Insecta; order Diptera; family Drosophilidae; genus Drosophila; species Drosophila yakuba. The sequence goes on along the minus strand of NW_025048825.1, from coordinate 72,442 downwards.
TGATATTTTTATTTTAAGTATACAAAATATGTCTGGACAATACACTTCCGTTCGTTAGCAATGATGAATAAAAAGTGAGTTGAATTCTAAAAATGTCTTTGTCTTATATATATATCTTAGCTAGCACAATTTGTTTACGTTATAATTTTGCAGCCGGTCAACTGTCCAATGCTTTGACATAGTCATATTCTTGCTGATGTAGCTTCTAAGCGGATGTGTCTGCAGTTGCGACATTCGCTTATTGGCTACAATGTTTCCCGGTTCAATAACATTGTTAGAGAACTTGGAACGATCGAGGGGGTTTTGGTGGGAAGTGAAGGCGTGGTACCGGTGGGTCGGTAAAAAAAGAGAGAAGACCGAGACCTTCGGTTATATTGTTGTTTCTTTGTAGTCTATCTGATTTTAGACTTGTGTATCCTTTGGACCTCTGGTTGTTTTAAATGTAGGTCCATGAACCCTTGACACTTTATGGATTGTGAAACGAGGTGTAATCTTATTTCTTCTGTTTTCTTTTCTAAAGATCCTGTCTCCTTCCTCTATTTCTAGTTCATCCGTTCTATTTTTATTTAATTTCATAGTTCTCTTGTATACTGTCTTATCTAACTTACGTTTTACTTTTTGGTTTAACTTTTCTCGAAATATATTTAACTGATTTAAATAATCCATTAAATTTCACAGCGTTATTAAAAGTGTAGGTTTTACCATGGAAAAGTTCATAGGGCGTCAACTTGGTACTAGAGTGTATAGTGTATATACATGTAATTGAATATTGTATTGGCAAGAAAACTTTTTGAATACCAGGTCATATACCAGTTTTTGAGGAATTCCAAATAATTCCACCAAATTTTTTAAAGCTTTTATAATGCATATCGAATTTCTACTATTAGTTACTACATAAGCCCAAGCAAATTTGGAAAATTTTTACTTCCCACTGATTGTATATATATCCATATGTAATATTTCAAGTGGAGCACTTGGAGTTTCCGGAGTTTGATAAGGTATTTTTGGCGGCTTTCTATCGTATTTTAGCCTGAGGCATATTTCGCAGTTCTTAATAACGTTGCTTATTATGCTTTTCATAGTGATCCAACAAGTGTGAAAGTTTTATCTTGTGGGAAAGTTTTTGCATAAACTTCTTGTACTATTTTAAAAGTACCATCTGTAGTAAAAATTGCATAAACATTTTTTGGTTTAAGTGTTGCTTTTAATATGCGTTCTACATTCTCTTTAGTAAATGTTGTTTCCCTCAAGTATTTTCTTAGTTTATTTTTGAAAGGTATTATTATTTTCTGTTCCGTTGTCTGTCCTCCCTGTAATACTATTTGTAAATTAAAATCATTTATCGGTTTTTCTGTTATAGGTATCTGTATGTTAGTTATTGTATTCGTTGCGATGTCCGTTACTACTACTTCTTTTGTGTGTACCTCATGATCAATTCTACTAAGCGCATCCGCTATAACGTTCTGTCAGCCTGTTTTTATATATTATGTAGAAATCGTATTCCATTAATTGCATCCTCCATCTTAATATTTATACCCGTTACTCGTACAGTAAAAGGGTATACTAGATTCGTTGAAAAGTATGTAACAGGCAGAAGGAAGCGTTTTCGACCAATTATTGTATATATATTCTTGATCAGGATCGATCTGGCCATGTCCGTCTGTCCGTCCGTCTGTCTGTCCGTATGAACGTCGAGATCTCATAAACTACATAAGCTAGAAAGTTGAGATTAAGCATACAGACTTCCAAGACATAGAAGCAGCGCAAGTTTGTCGATTCATGTTGCCACGCCCACAAACTGCCCAAAACTGCCACGCACACACTTTTGAAAAATGTTTTAATATTTTTTCATTTTTGTTTTTGTCTTCTAAATTTCTATCGATTTGCAAAAAATCTTTTCCCACTCTAACGCCCACAATCCGCCCAAAGCTGCCACGCCCACACTTTTAAAAAATGTTTTGATATTTTTTCATTTTTGTATTAGTCTTATAAAATTTCTATCGATTTGCAAAAAAACTTTTTGCCACGCCCACCCTAACGCCCACAAATTGCCAAAAACTGCCAGTGTTTAAGACTCTCCTTCGCACTTCCACCAGCTGAGTAACGGGTATCAGATAGTCGGGGAACTAGACTATAGCGTTCTCTCTTGTTTAGCCTTATAATCGTTCTAAGATGTTTTCTTAGAGCGACCATGAATGAGTTCAGAGCAACCACGTTATAAAGTTGTTTCTTCGCTTCCATTACAGTGGCCGCGTGATTTCCTTCTTGTATTGATAATATGAGCTGCCCTCTAATTTTGGTAATTGTTGAGAATAGCTGACCTAGTGACAGATTATCTGGGAGTGATTGAATTTCCCTAAGGAGAATCGCTTCTGATTTCTTGCTTTTGAGTCCCTCCTTAATATCATCCCACACTAGTGAGGTACCGGCTAGGGTCAAACTCTCATCTGCTTTTCCTATAACTTTATTTCTTATAGCCCGAAGGAGTAATAATCCATAGGGAGTTTGATCGGTGCCCCTAATAAGCATTATTATTTCCTTGACACTAGTGATGAATTTATCCAATTGACTTGGCTGGCCATCAAACGTTGGCAATTCCTTAATGAATGATTATATATCATTAGGGCTCAATGTCGTTGATATAGTGCTTACTCCACTCACCGTTGGTGAGATCGAATGAGAAACGTTGCCAGAATTCATATTAATTGCTACCTGTTCAACAATCTGACTACTCGCTCTAGTAGTTGGGCCTGCGGATTTACTTGAGCCTAGTCCCTGTTTAGTTTTTTCTACAATTTTCTTTGACATCTAGACACAAGCTACTTCCAAGTCGAATCCTAATACACTCTTTTCTTCCAAATATTGGGTTCTTAGAATATTTGTTAAAAATACATGTGCGTTACAATTTGTGTGCAATATTTTGTGTTGTTTTTAACAATGTTATATGTATATTAATACATTTTTTTATTTTTTGTTTATAGTGTATATGTTAGTGAGTGTTTGTGGTGTTCTTCTCTGTAATATAGGATACTTTAGTATATGTTTGTTTCTAGATACATGTATCTTTTTACTGTGTATCTTTTTTGTATTAATGTGTATAGCTCTGTAAGTTAATGATAGTGTAAGCGTTAGTAGTCTCTCACTTTGAAGTGAGTTTGTAAGTAAGTATCAGCGTTTGATCATTACTACACTTTACTCTTTCACTACGGCACTAATGTGTTTAAAATGTTGTGGTATTCTTTTGTGCAGCTATTTTACGACAACATGTCTTGTTGAAGCGAATGTATAAGAATAGCAATATCAGCGATTGATCTTAGCTATACTCCACTCGACTATAGCAACTGAATTCTTCTTTGTCAGCACTTTTTTTGTTGCCACTAAATACATACAATGTAGTTTCGTCGTCAGCGTTTGACTTCACCACCACGTCACTGTTTATACTTGCGGCATATACTGTTGGTCATTTATACGTGTATAGTTTAATTTTGCTTATGTGTTTTGTGTGTGTGTACATTTGTGATATGTGCTTTTGTTTGTATGTTTTCGTTATATTATATATACCCGATCACTGGTTTATAGTTTTAAGCTGTGTATATTTGCTACATGTTTCTTTTAATTTATTTTCCATTGCACTCTACTCACTGCATAATCTTAAATATAATCTTGTGTAAGTTCATTCCGTTTTCCGGCTGTGCCAGTCACCATCAGAGCGGGAGTCCTCTTGGTTCTGTCAATCGTGGCCCAGGTGACGTAGATAGTTGCAATATCCAGTTATGTATCGCTCCTCTAGTCAAATTTCCAATTGTTTTCTTCAGTTATACAGCACTTTATTTCGTTTGTGATATTTTTATTTTAAGTATACAAAATATGTCTGGACAATACACGTCCGTTCGTTAGCAATGATGAATAAAAAGTGAGTTGAATTCTAAAAATGTCTTTGTCTTATATATATATCTTAGCTAGAACAATTTGTTTACATTATAATTTTGCAGCCGGCCAACTGCAATGCTTTGACATAGTCATATTCTTGCTGATGTAGCTTCTAAGCGGATGTGTCTGCAGTTGCGACATTCGCTTATTGGCTACAATGTTTCCCGGTTCAATAACATTGTTAGTGAACTTGGAACGATCGAGGGGGTTTCGGTGGGGAGTGTAGGCGTGGTACCGATGGGTCGGTAACTCCTACAGAGTCTGGCTCGACGGCTTAATGTTTAAAATTAAAACAGCCCTACCCCAAAGCACACACAAACTTCTAAAGTCTTACCTCTATGCAGAAAGTTTGCAGTGCGGTGCAACACTGCCACTTCCACTGATCATACAATTGAGGCTGGAGTCCCCCAAGGCAGCGTTCTTGGGCCAACCTTATACCTCATCTATACAGCCGACATCCCTACAAATAGTCGCTTTACGGTATCCACATTGATAGCTGACGAACAGTTAGGGGGCAATGCCAGCAATAGCAATATTGATAATATCATATCAATATTGATTAATATCATACAGCGAGCACAATCAAAGATTCTGAGAACCATCACTGGGGCACCGTGGTACGTTCGGAGTGAAAACATCCAAAGAGACTTAAATATCCTATCAGTTGCAATCCTATCCAATGCAATCACTGAACTTAAGGAAAAATACCATAGCAAGCTGTACACGCACCTCAACCACCTAGCGAGATGTCTAATCCAGCTCAGCAGCCGTTCCCGTCTCCGGCGAAAGGACCTACCAACCCAGCGAATAAATTATTAGGGCCGTTTAACCATAGAACAGTTGGTAAATTAAAACAACGGTTCAAAAAATACATGTTATAGTTCAGATTTTTAAACTTGTTGTTAGTTCTTATATAAGAAGATTCAATAAATAAAAGCAAAGTAATAATAAAAAAAAAAAGTGTTATCATAGTCCAGTCCATTTACTTCTATTGTAGCATTTCCATAAGTTATTATCACCGATCCGTTTATGCAGGTCTGCCTTCTGGTGTTTATACCCGTTACTCGTAGAGTAAAAGGGTATATTAGATTCGTTAAAAAGTATGTAACAGGCAGAAGAAATTGTTTCCGACCATATAAAGTATATATAGTCTTGATCAGGATCAATAGCCGAGTCGATATGACCATGTCCGTCTGTCCGTCTGTCTGTCCGTCCGTATGAACGCTGTGATCTCAAGAACTACACAAGCTAGAAAGTTGAGATTAAGCATACAGACGCCAGAGACATAGACGCAGCGCAAGTTTGTCGATTCATGTTGCCACGCCCACTCTAACGCCCACAAACCGCCCGAAACTGCCACGCCCACACTTTTGAAAAATGTTTTAGTATTTTTTCATTTTTGTATTGGTCTTTTAAATTTCTATCTATTTGTCAAAAAACTTTTTGCCACGCCCACAAACCGCCCAAACCTGCGACGCCCACAGTTTTGATATTTTTTTAATTTTTGTATTGGTCTTGTAAATTTCTATCTATTTGTCAAAAAACTTTTTGCCACGCCCACTCTAACGCCCACAAACCGCCCAAACCTGCCACGCCCACACTTTTGAAAAATGTTTTGATATTTTTTCATTTTTGTATTGGTCTTGTACATTTCTATCGATTTGCCAAAAAATTTTTTGCCACGCCCACCTCTAATGCCCACAAATCCTCAAGAATGTAGGATTTCAAGGAGTAGCATGTACTATGACGTCAGAGACAGCTAGCCGATGACGTATTAGATAGGAGCAGCGCCTTTTTGGCTAACAATATTAAAAACTGAAAAAATGCTTCAAGCGTTATAATTGTGCACAAATAAAATATTCGTATTATTAAATACACCCTTTAAAATAGTATTGTTCTGCCCCCACGAAATAAGCCCAATATCAATATCTTATTATATAATTTTGATCGAAGCAATGCTTTTTCTGAGTAGCTGATATATCTAAATAGCTGATATATGATGATAAATAAATGAAATCATATGTTGTTTTGCTTTTCTTTTCCACTTCTCAATAATTCAATATATATTGATCTAGTGTTGAAAAGAATTTTAGTGTTAAATCTCGCTCTTAGCTTCTGTCTCTTAGGGCGCTTTTCCACGTTATTTACAAGTGCGTGGCAGGTAAATGTTAGAGAGAGAGGGAGCTTCTCTCTCTTAAGGCGCTTTTCGTTTTTACAAGTGCGTGGCGGGTGAATGTTAGAAAGAGAGCGGGGTCTCTGTTGACACTTTGAAAATAGAAATAGATGCGCACTCTTTATAAAGAGAGAAACAAACAATATTATCAATATGTGTCATTTTTCCTTTCTGACCTTTTATTTATCTTCTTTTTTACTATAGTAAAATATATGTCTCAACTATTTTTTTTTGGTAAGATAAAAGTTTAATTTTAAAAGCTTGAAGTTTGTTTTTCTTATGAGCTGGCAGGCGCTACAATTATAAAGCCTTTAATCATATGTTTTGGTTATTTGGCTTTTCTCATGTACTTTTTAATAGTTCAATAGATATTGATCTAGTGTTGAATAGAATGTAATTTTAATAAGAGCATTACTCTTAGAAAATGTTAAATCTAAATGGAACAACTCGCTCTTAGCTTACGGTGCTTTTTTTAAATTTTTAAATTACAACGCGGTCGTGAGTGCTGTTGCTGCTTCGATTGACGTCGCTGCCGTTTGGCCCGCTGCTGTCTCGTCGCTGCGCTCATTGCTAAGTATCAAATTTGTAGTTGATTTTTCTTTATCCTAATATCGCCAACGCTTTTGTACCTATATTAATATAAGAACTGAGCCTTTTTAAGGCTTACTCTTATATTTTTATCCATATACGTATTTCTCGTATATAAACTTAATAGTACTAACAGTTTAAGTCTTTTTAAAGACTTGCACTTATAATACTATTGATACTATACTATATTAGTATACTATATAATTATACTATATTCAAATAATAATACTTTAAGTCTTTTTAAAGACTTTTCTTAACTTATTATTATATTTTTTCACGTTTAATCTTAATATATTCTATTCATTTTCCCATTATAATATAATATAATCGTTTTTACAGACTTACTCTTATATTTTTATCCATATACGTATTTAGCGTATATAAAATTAATAGTACTAAAAGTTTAAGTCTTTTTAAAGACTTAATATTAATATTAATATTAATACTATTGATACTACTATACTATATAATTATACTTTATTCAAATAATAATAATTAAAGTATTAAGTCTTTTAAAGACTTTTTCTTAATTATCTTATTATCTCTTTTTTTCACATTTAATCTTAATCTATTCTATAAATTTTCTCATTAATATAAATATAAGAATTATACTTATTAAAAAAAATAATTTTTATATTTTTATTAGTATACATATTTGCATATAATTTAAATAGTTTTAGAAGCGAATGGGTTTGTATAGACCTTCTAATACTATTTAATTATTTATTAATATTGATTGATATTTATACCCGTTACTCGTAGAGTAAAAGGGTATACTAGATTCGTTGAAAAGTATGTAACAGGTAGAAGGAAGGGTTTCCGACCATATAAAGTATATGTCGGGAAGTTAACTGTTTCGGGGTCCTCTGTTGCCGCGTTCCGCCCGCGAGTCGTACACTTCCTCGGTTGCGACATATTCACGCGTCTGCTTTCTCAGAGTTTTCAAACATAAGTGCCTCGTGTACATTTCAACATCGCTCCATCTCGCTTGATACATGCTGGTCCGAACTCACCACAGGACAAGCATTTGTCTCACTCTAACGCATCGTCGAACCGAGGCTATGTAAAACAGAGCAAAATCCGTTAAACTCGCATAACGGAACTCAGCGAACCGCGATCAAAAAGAAACGAAGACAAGAACAGCTCGATACGAATTTTATTTATTAGAGGTGACATAGAAAATAAAAATAAGACTAATAATGATGCGACACGGCCTTCCTGACCAGCACACGTCCTCGTGTGTAATATAAGTTTCAAAATTAAACAAGCTTAATCTAGAAAGATAACATTAAACGTAATTCAGAGTATTAGTAAAGGTTCTCTTTTTTTTTTTTTTTTAATTTTATTTTTCATGTTATCGACCAACTCGAGTGACAGAAGTACCAAGAAGATCGTTTGTTATTATTAGCAACACACTAGGACAATTCAACCTGCCACGCCGCCAGTCACCAGACATCAAATAAGTCAACACAGTAACACGTGTACCTACTAGCACTGGCAACTTGGCGACGTTGCATGTGTCCCCAATCTCGCATTGAAATCCATCAATGCCTCTCATTCACTTGAGTCTTCAAACAACTCAGTAACTTTCCGCTCACATTGGCATCCACCAACGGATTTCTAACGTCTCTTTCAACGTTTTCATCCACATTGGCATCCACCAACGGATTTCTAACGTCTCTTTCAACGTTTTCATCCACATTGGAATCCACCAAGGGATTTCTAACGTCTCTTTCAACGTTTTCATGATCGTCACATAGATCTAACTCTTTGGGGATCTCCTCTGTTGGCATACTGCGCAAAGCTTCATGTGGGTACTTATAAGTCCGCTTATTAGTTAAAGATTTTAAAATATAACGATCTCCCTCAAGTACCTCTGTCACAAGGAAAGGTCCTTTATACTTTTGGTCTAATTTTGTTTGGTGCCTTTCTTCGTTCTTAAGTAAAACATAATCGCCAACACTAAAGTTATCAAATTTGGCTTTGTGCTTATCGAATCTAGTTTTTTCATACGAGGCGTTCTTTTTAATATTTTCTCTCGCGATATTTCTTATAATATTTACATCGACTTTATTAACTTGTTCACATATTGGTAACATATTAAATGGTCTACATTCTTTTCCGATTAGTAATTCAAGAGGACTGGCTTTCGTTATGCGATTTGTAGTACAATTTATAGCTAGTTGTATCTCTCCTAAGGCATCTTGCCAAGAACGATGGCTGCTCTCTACCGCCGTAAGCATGCGTTTAAGCACACTCATAACGCGTTCTACCTGTCCATTGGCACGACTAGCCCCTGTTGCAATTAAGTGTAGTTGAATTTTTTGCATGGAACAAAATTCACTGAAACAAGAGCCTGTAAAGCATTTACCCTGATCTGCAATGATTCGTGTTGGTACACCGAATACGGAAATTGAAGCCTTCAAGGCGTCTATACAACTTTCACTATTAATGGTTACCGTGTGGTGCAAAGAAACAAACTTTGTAAACGCGTCAATCAGAACGATAATATATTCCTTTTGATCCCTCTTGCCGCTTAATTTTCCCGTAATATCTATATGGATCGTGTGCCATGGAATTTCTACTTTTGGTATGGGGTGGAGTTCGATTGGCAATTTTCCTGACGGAGGCTTAGTTAACTTACACGTAATGCAATTATCAACGAACTTACGAACATATTTGGCCATGTTCTCAAACCAGTAAAATTCGTACATTTTGTCTAAAGTCTTTTCCCACCCAAGATGTACAACTGCTTCATGGACATGGTTCACTACTGACCATCTGAATGATCTGGGGACAACTGGCAGGCAACGAGTTTTACCGTTCCTTTGAATTTTGCGAAAAAGCATTTTCGAGCGTATTTCATAACTTTTTGCCAAGCTCTCACCCAATTCATTGTTCTGTATTTTAACAACAATCGTGGAAATCTCTGAATCCTTTTGTTGTTCTGCAAGTAACCAGTTGTCCGTTATTTTGGCCAATAGAACATGTTTTTCTTCCTCACCAGTAATAACCCGAGCAGTTGGCAGTGGATTGCGTGACAAGAAATCAACATGTGCCATTTTGGCACCAGGTCTATATTCTATGTCAAAGTCGAAGGACTGCATATATGCCCACCAACGGTGTACTCTCGGCGTTAGTTCAGTCTTGTTGCGAGTAGCTTTTAGGGAATTACAGTCTGTAAAAACAACAAATCGTCGCCCATGTAAATAGTGACGAAAGTGTCTCATGGAGTTATACACAGCTAAAGTTTCAAGCTCGTACGAATGATATCGAGATTCCGTCAAGGATGTTTGTTTGCTGTAATACTCAACTACACGACGTTTATTATCTATTTTGTGGAGTAGAATTGCTCCATAGCCATCCATACTGGCATCTGTATGCAGTTCAATGGGGTGCCGAGGATCGAAGATAACAAGGACGGGCTCATTTGTAAGCAATTTAGTGACTTTTTGACGAATTTGTTCGTGTTCAAGTTTCCATTCAAATATTTTGTTTTTGCAGGTCAGTCTATATAAGGGTTTCATGATTTCTGAAAACTTTGGCACAAACTGCCTAAAATAAGAGGCTAGGCCAATAAATTGTCTTACTTGGGTAACAGACTGCGGAGGCGGTAAAGCGACTAATGCTTTTATCTTAGATGGATTTGGTCTTATTTCGCCCTCTTTTACCACAAACCCCAGATATTCAACGCAAGATTTCAGGAATGAACATTTTCCGATATTAAAAGAAAACCCAGCCTGCGATAATATTTTCAAAACTGTCCTTAACCTTACAAAAGCTTCTTCTTTTGTTTCTGCGATAATCATTATATCGTCCATATAAACGATAACGTAAGAATGGGCAAGCTCACCCAAAGCTTTCATAACTGCACGCTGGAACACGGATGGGGCATTCTTTAACCCGAAGGGCATAGTTAGAAATTCGAATTGGCCGTCAGGTGTCACAAAAGCCGTGCGTTCAATTGAATTTGCGTGAATAGGTATCTGATGAAACCCGCTGGCCATATCCAAGCAACTAAAGAAACTTGCTCCACGCAACCTAGATATTTGGTCACTAATTAGTGGTAAGGGATATTTTTCTGCAACTGTGTTTGTATTTAGTTCGCGGTAATCCACGCAAAGACGATCAGAACCATTTTTCTTTTTAACGAGTAAAACTGGACTGGCGAACGGTGAGCTGCTAGGACGGATGATGTTAGCTAACAGCAGCTCATTAACCTTGTTTCGGACAATTTGTTTTTCCTCTATACTAAGTCGGTACGGTCGTCTGTGTACAGTTTTTATTGGATCAATTAAGCGTACTTCTAATTCGCCAGTTGTAACACGATTTTTGGGAAAACCGTCTATAAATGAGTCACAGAATTCATTCAAAAGATTTACCAAGATTTTCCTATCCTCGCCACACAATTCGGTATTAACATTTTCAAGATTAAAACTACTACTCAAAGCAGATAGGGTTTGCACAGACCTTGTTTTACATAACTCTATTTTATCTATTGTTATAGTAGCACTAAATCCCTGACTTAAAATTTCGCGTCCAATTATAATATTATAATTAATGCAATCATTAAGAATTACGTGAAAAAGCACTTCGAGACAGTAACCACTTATTGTTACGTTTGACAAAATTTGTAATGTACTAGTAACAGTATTATTTCCGATACCCTTTAAAACTACAATGTTGTTAATTCGTGTGCCCGAGAGTTGGGTGGACACAGATTCTCTTACAAGTGAGCATTCGGCTCCAGAGTCGAAATAAAATGGATACGACTCACCCGATGATATCAATGTCCCAATTGGCTCGACTACGTGACACACGTTGACACGCTTCTCGTCGGCTTTAGTTTGGTTTGACAACGATTGTCTTGCAGGGCAAGCTGACGCTATATGCCCCTGGTTTCCACATCTATAGCAAGTAATTGACCCAGGTTTAGAGTCAGATAAGCGCCCAATACTCGAACTAGATCCTTGTTGATTCTTTAAGTTGTTTTTCACGGAGCGGCAGTCAGCTATCTTGTGGCCAATTTTTCCACAAAAGTGGCACTTAACATTTGGGTGTAGGCGAGCTCTTTTGCTGGTAGAATTTTCTGGAACGGGATGGTCCTTCCTCTTGCCATACGAAAACGCTCTTAGCTCGTTCTGCAACTCGTTGCGTGTTTTGACAGTAGTTGTGAACACAGTGCGTTGCAGCCTACCATCTATATTTGCAGCATGTGCCAGGGCAACAGACACTGCAATTTCTTCTGCGGTCATAGACTTCCATTTTGCCATAAGTGTTGTTATTAATCGGCTACCATACAGCGCAAGACATTCGCCGTCGTTTGGCCGCCCGTTTAATACATTAAAGACTGTTGCTGCTGGCGTCTCATTGCCTTCATACTGCTGAAGGAACATTTCTTGGAATTGGCTCCAAGTCATTCCGGCGAAACAAATTTGTGACAGCCAATTAGAAGCACTGCCCTCCAATGATTTGGTTAAGGCCATGAGCAAAGCACTGCCATCCAGAGGATTTTCTCCTACAATAAGGTCCACTGTAGAGCACCAAGTGGCTGCACTTGAACCGGCGGACTCAGGGTTGAACTTGGGTAGTACAACTACTTGTGTAGTCTGCGAGCCCCTCACGGCATTCACAATTTCCAATAGATTACGATGCTGCATTTCCAAAATTGTGGACAGGCGATCATCAGTGATGGCTTGGGGCTGAGGCGATCCCACTTCTGATGTCGGGAAGTTAACTGTTTCGGGGTCCTCTGTTGCCGCGTTCCGCCCGCGAGTCGTACACTTCCTCGGTTGCGACATATTCACGCGTCTGCTTTCTCAGAGTTTTCAAACATAAGTGCCTCGTGTACATTTCAACATCGCTCCATCTCGCTTGATACATGCTGGTCCGAACTCACCACAGGACAAGCATTTGTCTCACTCTAACGCATCGTCGAACCGAGGCTATGTAGAACAGAGCAAAATCCGTTAAACTCGCATAACGGAACTCAGCGAACCGCGATCAAAAAGAAACGAAGACAAGAACAGCTCGATACGAATTTTATTTATTAGAGGTGACATAGAAAATAAAAATAAGACTAATAATGATGCGACATATATATATTCTTGATCAGGACCAATAGCCGAGTCGATATGACCATGTCCGTCTGTCCGTCTGTCTGTCCGTCCGTATGAACGCTGTGATCTCAGGAACTACAAAAGCTAGAAAGTTAGGATTAAGCATACAGACTCCAGAGACATAGACGCAGCGCAAGTTTGTCGATTCATGTTGCCACGCCCACTCTAACGCCCACAAACCGCCCAAAACTGCCACGCCCACACTTTTGAAAAATGTTTTGATATCTTTTCATTTTTGTATTGGTCTTGTAAATTTCTATCGATTTGCCAAAAAACTTTTTGCCACGCCCCCTCTAACGCCCACAAACCGCCAAAAACTGCCACGCCCACACTTTTGAAAAATGTTTTGATATTTTTTCATTTTTGTATTGGTCTTGTAAATTTCTATCGATTTGCCAATAAACTTTTTGCCACGCCCACTCTAACGCCCACAAACCGCCAAAAGCTGCTACGCCCACACTTTTGAAAAATGTTTTGATATTTTTTCATTTTTGTATTGGTCTTGTAAATTTCTATCGATTTGCCAAAAAACTTTTTGCCACGCCCACTCTAACGCCCACAAACCGCCCAAAGCTGCTACGCCCACACTTTTGAAAAATGTTTTGATATTATTTCATAGTTTTATTAGTCTTACAAATTTCTCTCGCTTTGCTAAAAAACTTTTTGCCACGCCAACTCTAACGCCCACAGACGGCCTAAAACTCCATTACATTACAAGTTTTTAAGAATGTACGATTTCAAGGAGTAGCATGTTCTATGACGTCAGAGACAGCCAGCCGATGACGTAATAGATCGGTGCAGCGACTTTTTGGCAGACGCTAACAATATTCAAAACTGGCAAAATGCTTCAAGAGTTATTTTGTGCACAAATAAAATATTCGTATTATTAAATACACCCTTTAAAATATTATGGTTCTGCCTCCACGAAATAAGCCCAATATCAATATCTCTTTAAATATTATCTTATTATATAATTTTGATCAGCGCAATGCTTTATCTGAGTAGCTGATATATGATGATAAATGCATACATACATATGTTGTTTTGGTTTTCTTTCCCACTTCTCAATAATTCAATATATAATAATCTAGTGTTGAAAAGAATTTTAGTCTTAAATCTCGCTCTTATCTTCTCTCTCTTAAGGCGCTTTTTCACGTTTTTTACATGTGCGTGGCAGGTTAATGTTAGAGAGAGAGATGGACGTCTCTGTTGACACTTTGAAAGGAGTAGCATGTTCTATGACGTCAGAGACGGCCAGCTAATGAAATTAGATCGTTGCAGCGACTTTTTGGCAGACACTATCAAAATTCAAAATTGCAAAAATGCTTCAAGCGTTATTTGTGCACAAATAAAATATTCGTATTATCAAATACACCCTTTGAAATATTATTGTTCTGCCTCCACAAAATAAGCCTAATATAAATATCTGTTTCAATATAATCTTATTATATAATTATGATCGGAGCAACGCTTAATCTGAGTAGCTGATTTAATATTCTAATAAATAAATTAAATCATATGTTGTTTTTCTTTTCTTTCCCACTTCTCAATAATTCAATATATATTTCTGTAGTGTTAAAATGAATTTTAGGGTTAAATCTCGCTCTTAGCTTCTCGCTCTTAAGGTGCTTTTCCACGGTTTTTACAAGTGCGTTGCAGGTGAATGTTAGAAAGAGAGGGGGTCTCTGTTGACACTTTGAAATAGAAATCGATGCGCACTCTTTATAAACAGAGAAACTCGGTTTTTGAATAATATTATCAATATGTGCCATTTTTCCTTTCGGACCTTTTATTTATCTTCCCTTACTACAGTAAAATTTATGTTTAAACGCTTTTTCTTCGGGTAAGATAAAAGTAAAATTTTAGAAGCTTCAAGTTTGTTTTCCTTATGAAGTGGCAGAGGCTACGATCATTAAGCCTTTAATCATTTGTTATGGTTATTTGGCTTTTCTCACGTACTCTTCAATACTTCAATATATATGGATCTAGTGTTGAAAAGAAAATAAAATTAATAAGAGCATTGCTCTTAGAAAATGTAAAATCTAAATGGAAGAACTCGCTCTTAGCTTACGGTGCTTTCCCGCGCTTTTCTTGAAAAAGTAAATAGTAAAAGGGAAAAAAGAAGAGGGGAGTCAGTCGAAGACTAAATTTTGGTATTAGAACATCTTTTTAGAGCCGAGTGCGATTTATAATTGATTTTTTAACTACCTAACATTTTCTTGCCAACCAATAAGTGTTAAGCTCAATTTTTAACGTAAAGATTAAATTTTTTAATAAAAAGTTGCATAAATTAACGTAAAATTAAATTTTTAAATTACAACGCGGTCGTGAGTGCTGTCGCTGCTTCGATTGACGTCGCTGCCGTTTGGCCCGCTGCTGTCTCGTCGCTGCGCTCATTGCTAAGTATCAAATTTGTAGTTGATTTTTCTTTATCCTAATATCGCCCACGCTTTTGTACCTATATTAATATAAGAACTGAGCTTTTTTAAAGGCCTATTCTTATATTTTTATCCATATACGTATTAAGCGTATATAAACTTAATAGTACTAAAAGTGAAAGTCTTTTTAAAGACTTGCACTTATAATACTATTAATACTATACTATATTTTTAAACTATATAATTATACTATATTCAAATAATAATAATTTAAGCCTTAAGTCTTTTTAAAGACTGTTCTTAACTTATTATTATTTCTTTTTTCTCAAAATTAATCTTAACATATTCTAAAAAATTTTCCAATTAATATAAATATCAGAATTTTTAAGGCTTACTCTTATATTTTTACCCATAAACTTAATAGTACTAAAAGTTTAAGTTTTTTTTAAAGACTTGCACTTATAATACTATTGATACTATACTATATAATTATACCATATCCAAATAATAATAATTTAAGTCTTAAGATTTTTTCTTAACTTATTATTATTTTTCTTTTTTCGCATTTAATTGTATTCTATAAAACGTTCCATTAATATAAATATAAGAATTATACTTTTAAAAAAAAATAATTTTTATATTTTTATTAATATACGTGCCGTTGTAAAGACCTTTTAATACTATTTATTTATTGATATTTTTGATTGATAATTAAGAAACATAATATAAACTTGACTGTTTTTTTATCACTTATTCGTATCATATTATTTTCCAATTAAGTTTTAATTTTAGCGTAACAAATAAAATCTTTTAAATAGTAGAAGTGTTCATCATTTTTAAAAATGCCTCGTCTTAACAGACCCACTGCTTCTCAACGTGCAAGAAGGCAAATGTTGAGAAATAGGATAAATAGGGAAAATGAGGTATATGCAGAGGTAGAGAGAGTGGAGAATACAGTATCTCAACGTAGGCGTAGGGAAGACTCGATAGTCAGAAATGCAGAACAGAGCGTCAATACAGTGTCGCGAAGGTCGAGACGCTTGAATCGTCCTGTTCGTGCGATTGAGCAAGAATCTAACTCTCAGTTTCGTTCTCAAAGGCGTCTAAATCCTGCAATTCGCGCAGCTGAACAAGTAGCCGATACTCTGCGACGCGCTCAAATGCGTATAGACCCCGTGATTCGTGAGGTTGAACAAGCAGCCGATACTCGACGTCGTTCTGAAAGGCGACAAAATAGCGAGAATCGAGCTGTGGAGCAGGTCCAAAACACTGCTCAGCATAGGAAAAGACGTTTGGTTCCTGCTCTTCGCGCAGTTGAGCAAGCAGCCGATACTCGGCGCCGTTCTATAAGACGGCGAATCAGCGAGAATCGAGCTGTGGAGCAGGTCCAAAACACTGCTCAGCATAGGGAAAGACGTTTGGTTCCTGCTCTTCGCGCAGTTGAGCAAGCAGTCGATACTCGGCGCCGTTCTATAAGACGGCGAGTCAGCGAGAATCGAGCTGTGGAGCAGGTCCAAAACACTGCTCAGCATAGGGAAAGACGTTTGGTTCCTGCTCTTCGCGCAGTTGAGCCAGCAGTCGATACTCGGCGCCGTTCTATAAGACGGCGAGTCAGCGAGAATCGAGCTGTGGAGCAGGTCCAAAACACTGCTCAGCATAGGGAAAGACGTTTGGTTCCTGCTCTTCGCGCAGTTGAGCAAGCAGCCGATACTCAGCGCCGTTCTATAAGACGGCGAATCAGCGAGAATCGAGCTGTGGAGCAGGTCCAAAACACTGCTCAGCATAGAGAAAGACGCTTGGATCCCGCATTTCGATCGGGTGAACAAGCCGCCGATACTCGACGTCGTTCAGAAAGGCGACAAAACAGCGAGAGTCGGGCTATGGAACAAGAAGCAAATACCCTGCGTCGAGCACTGGCAAGAGGTACACAGGAACGCTTTTTAGAAAGAGAGCGTGATAGGGCTAACAGAGCTAGGGCTAGGGCCGGTAGGGATCGCAGGGCAGTCGAGCAGGCGAGAAATACACTTGCTCGACGAAGCGCACGATTAGCTGCTCGACAAGCAACGATCGATGCAATTAGAAATATAAGTCAAAGAGTTAGTCAGTATAGAAGCCTTAGTGCAAATAGGGAAGCAGAAAATCTTCGGAATGCACATCGAAGTCAGGAGATTAGACTTGAAATAGCTCAAGAAAATAGGACTAATAGAATCAGACCTATTGAAATAGAAGCTCACATAGCTACATTCAATAGGAATGTTAAGCTTGGTCCAGATCAGATTTGCTTTTGTTGCAAAGGATTGTGGTTCCCCAAGCAAATAAGTAAGCTATCTAGGTCTTATTTGGAAGAACATTGCGAGTTCAGGGAAGAGATATACCAAAATGCAAGACATCTTGCTTTCACTGGTATTCTTTTCAAGTTTTGCAAAACTTGTCACAGCAACATTAAAGCCGGCCGAAAGCCCAAGGGGGCCATTTCAAATGGCTTAGATTTCCCAGAAATTCATAGCTCTTTGAGGGGCCTAACTCCCTTGGAAGAACGACTGATTTCACCTCGCCTTCCATTTATGATTATAAAGTCAATAGGTCATGAGCGTCAAAGTGCCATTAAAGGAGCAGTTGTTAATGTCCCTATTCCAGTAAGCAATATCGTGACGTCTCTTCCACGAGCTTTCAATGAAGCAGAGGTAATTCAGCTCCACCTCAAACGAAGAATGGAATACGGACATGATTTCATGGCAGAAACCATACGACCTGCCAAAATTGCTGACGCTATTAGGTATTTAGTTAATACAGAGCTTTATAGAAAGCACAATGTGTCAGTTAACGAGCAGTGGATCTCTGACTTCACATCCGAAACTGTTCCATTTATAGCATCTCCAGCTGATGTAGCCTTTGTAGAGGGACAGCTAGCCATCCAGCAGGAGGATGAAAACTCGGAGGCGCGTAATTCTGATCAGAATTCAGAAGCCGAAGAACTAAATCCTGGAGGACAAGAAACTTTGCTTGAGAATAACCAGACACATACTGTAGGAATGACGAGAATTACAATAGCTCCAGGTGAGGGCCAAAAGCCTCTCGACGTAATTCTCGATGTGGATTCTGAAGAACTGGCATTCCCTAGCATATATGCTGGCATAAAAAGACCATCTTCAGAAAGCTACACAACCATAGTTAGATCTGAACTCAGGAATGTAGATAGACGAGGTTGTCGAACTGATAAGTTATTCTTCAATTATAAGAAGTTGGAATTAATAAAAATTCGAAATAATATTTCAACTTGCTTACGTAAGCGGAGTGCCTCCAGTGCCATAACAGCTGTTAACGTCCTAAATGAAGATTTTATGGGCAACCTCATTTGTCATGATGAGGGATATAGGATCCTTAGGGACATTCGCACGTCTCCTGCTCACTGGGAAGATGAGAAGAAAAAGGTCATGGCCATGATTCGCCAATTTGGGCTGCCAACTTTTTTCATAACTTTATCGGCCGCTGAAACTAGGTGGCCAGAGCTGCTAGTACTGCTCAAGCGCAATGTAGATAGGGTTAATATAAGTGAAGAAGAAGCTTCAAATTTGCAGTTTAGGGAAAAGGCGCGCCTTATAAGAACAGACCCAGTGACGTGCGCTAGATATTTTGATTACAGATATAGAGAAGTTTTAAAACTTATGAAAAAGCCAGGGGGAGTCTTTGGAAGTAATTTCGTTACTACCTATTACTGGCGAGTTGAGTTTCAACAGAGAGGTTCGCCTCATATTCACGGCATGTTTTGGCTGAAAGATGCCCCAAAAGTGGATTTAAACAATGAAGAGTCTATACGCACTGTAATAGCCTTCATTGATCAGTTTGTAACTGTGGATGTTACAAACCCAGATTTGGCTCCGTATATTGAATACCAAAAGCATAAGCACGGGCATTCGTGTCCTAAAAAAGTGCGGGGACAATCTATTTGTCGTTTCGGTATTCTATACCCTCCAATGCCCCAGACGGAAATTTTAAATCCACTTCCCGAAGCAACTCAAAATTCTCTTCATCACGAAAACTTCAAAAAAATTCGAGATTTTCTACTTCGCAATCATGCAGACGACATGATTAGCCATTTAAGCATATTTGAAAATTTTCTTTCTCACAACCTTGTGAGCCTCAGTTACGAGGACTACATTTATGCTATTAGGTCTAGTTTGAAAAAACCACAGATTTTTCTGAAGAGAACATTTGCAGAAATTCAAGTAAATGCTTATAATAAACACATTCTCTCTATGCAAAGGGCAAATATGGATATCCAGTTAATTTTGGACCCTTTTGCTTGCTGTAGCTACATTATTAATTATATTAACAAATCCCAACGGGGTATTTCGAAGTTAATGCGAGAAGCAGCTAATGACATTAGAAGAGGCAATTCAAGCATTCGACAAAAGCTACAGTATCTCGGTCACAAGTTTATTTCAGGCACTGAGATTTCTGCTCAGGAAGCCGTGTATTGTTGTCTGGGAATGGCGTTGTCCGAAGCAAGTAATAAGTGCGTTCATATCAACACCTTCCCTTCAGAACAACGAGTTCGTATGCTTAGACCTACACGCGACCTTCAAAATATGCCTCAGAATTCAACTGACATATTTCTGAAAGTATTGCTGGATAGATACGAACAAAGACCAGATTTCCATAAAGGCCTGTGTTTAGCCGATTTTTCAGCAAATTTTGAGTTTTCGAAAAGCCGTAGAAGTACTCGTCAGAGGGCAAATAGTGACGATGAAACTGAAGAAGGCAATGACGTGTTAGGAGATGTATATTTTCCGCTCCGAGATGGAAGCGGTTTTATTAGGGAAAGAAATAGGGCTAGTATTATTAGGTATAGGCCATTTAATATTAATACAGATAGGTTTAACTATTTTAGATCATTAGTTATGCTCTTTTCTCCGTGGCGAAACGAACAGGTAGATTTAATTCAAAGAAATTGCGAGGAGTTTTATAAGGAGAATGAGGAGGCTATTAAAGCCAACTTTGAAAAGTATAATGCCATAGATAGTTTGGAAGACGCGCTTAGAAGGGCCATGGAAGCAGATAGTATAGAAGAAAATGAAGAAGAGGAGGTCGAACATAATGAGGAGTTTAGGGCATTAGCTATTCCTGAAATATCTTCTCAAATTAATGTTTTAAACTTAAACAACAATTTGTTAGATGTTGATCCGGATAGCAATATCCGGGTTATAAAGCTTCCGCCACTTATATCCCCTTTAAACTTAGCCAATTTAGTTAGATCACTTAACTTGGAGCAAAAAACTTTCCTTACTCATGTCTTGCATAATGCAAGGACAAATCGAACCTTTTATGAGTTCGTAGGTGGCGGAGCAGGTGTCGGCAAAAGTAGATTAATATCAACGTTATTTCAGTCCCTATCCAAGGAGTATAATGGTAGAGTAGGATGCGACCCAACTTCGGTAAAAATTTTACTGTGCGCTCCCACAGGCAAAGCTGCTTTCGGAATCGGAGGATCCACTCTTCATTCCATGTTCTCCCTCCCTGTAAATCAGGCTGGGTCCGCATTTAGAAATTTAAGTCCTGATTTGTTGAATACCCTTCATTCAAGATTTATTGATCTTAAAATTCTTATAATAGACGAAATTTCTATGGTCGGTGCAACAATGTTTTCTCATTTAGACTCTCGCTTAAAGCAAATATTTTCTAATGTTGAAACTCCTTTCGGAGGTATTTCGGTTATCGTGTTCGGCGATCTTAGACAGTTGCGGCCCGTATGTGATCGCTGGATTTTTCAGGCCCCGTCGCATGATCCATACAGTGCTATATTTGGATCGTATCTGTGGAGTCCTTTTAGGTTTTTTGAACTCACAGAGATAATGCGACAGCGAGATGACCAACCTTTTGCAATTGCACTTAATAACATGGCATCCGGCCAAATGACGTCTGATGATATTAGCTTGCTTAGATCTAGAATTTCCGATGAAAGTCAAATTCCAAATGACTCAATTCACCTCTTTACAAGTAATCAGGACACAGATCGGTACAATAGGGAGAAGCTTAACTCGATACCCACTGCTCAATTTCTCTCGGAAGCTTTAGACTCAGTTAAGTCCGCTCAAATAAGCTTAGAGCAGAGGAACAGATGTCTGGAACAAGCTAGGTCCCTAAAAACATCTGAGACACAAGGATTGTGTACCTCGCTCACTTTAAAAACCACTGCCAAATATATGATGACGGTCAATGTAGATACATCAGATGGTCTCGTAAACGGAGCCACTGGTGTCCTTAGAGAGATAGGCTTCAGTACGTCCAACACTCCAGATCTTCTTTGGATACAATTTTTAGATGAAAGCATAGGAGTAAATGCGCGTTCCAAGCGCAGACATTGTGAGGAGGCTTCATGGACGCCGATTTCGAAAATTATAAAAAGTTTTCAAATTAATTCTAATCAGGCAACTACAATTGACCGAAAGCAGTTTCCAGTGGTTCCTGCAGAAGCAATAACTATTCATAAAAGTCAAGGCGCTACGTACAGTAAAGTGGTAGTTCACACTAACTCCAGCATGCAGAGAGCTGCGCTGTATGTAGCCTGTAGTAGGGCCACAACTGCGGCAGGTCTTTTCATTATTGGACCTTTGGTCCCCCCAAGATCCGCTCAGGATTCAGCTTCAGAAGCAGAGCTCCGAGAATTGCGTTCCACTAAGCTACTGAATACCCATTTCGATTGTTTAATCAATAGTCCGAATCTTCATATTTTTTCCATAATACGGAAAGTTTACACTGCCACACTAGCGATGTTTGTTCCGATCGTCTAATGCTTAGGTCTTCTCTTTTGTGCTTCGTTGAAGCATCAACATACTCAAATGAAGTATACGAAATTCCTGGCTTTACCACAGCAGTGAGATTAGATTGCCAGTCAGTAGCTAGCGGAGCCCGACCAAAAAGAGGCATTCTCGTTTTTATTCGAAACGAACTATTTGAGAATGTTAGTCTTTGCTCAAGTGGTCGATTTTTTTCAAATATTTCAAATTTAGCCTCTCCAGTGTTTGAGTTTGCTATCTTTAAGTACCGATCTTTAGGGATTCTCGTTTTATATAAAAGTCCGACCTATCCGTTAAAGAAGTTTGAAACTGAATTTAAGGAGTTATTTCAGCAGCATACATTTTTAAATAGTAATTGTTTAGTGTTTTTTTTGATTTTTTAGTAGATGCAAAGGGTTTTGGTTCTTTGCTAGATTTGGATTCGTCTACAACCAATTGCAATACGCATATTGATTGGGCGTTTTCAAATATTTTCGATAATCGGGCCACTGCGCGCACATTTGAGACCACATATAGTTACCATAGTGGTATATTAGTTAGCGTTAGGGAGGCAGATTAGGTATTGTAGTTAATTATATAAAATAAATAAGTATATATTTTTGAATTTTTTTAGTTATTTAGTTATTAGATGTATTCATTATTAAATTTAAAAAAAAAACAAAAAAAACCTACAAAAATAATTAACATTTTTAAATAAGTCTGATAATTTAATTTAATTTAAAACAAAAACAAGGAAAACCCACAAAAAAATTAAGTAAAAACAAAAAAAACCTAAAAAAATAAGTCATATTTTTAAATAAGTTTGATAATTTAATTTAATAATTCATTTTTTAATTATTTAATTTAATAATAACAATATCTATGCCTCCGTATGCTATGGACAAACAAAATTTTTGGGGAACATGGAGTTTTTAAAATTTTTCAAAGTTTGAAAACTCAAGTCGACTCGTAGGTCCCCAAAATTGATTTTGGTTTAAACGACCCCGTTGTAACTCAACGGCCTCCACGTGGTGTTCCCTGGGTACCGATTTCAAAATTGTAATCGGAAGCTAATTCGAGCGGCGAAAAGTTACGTAAATATGAAGGCATATTTATTGTTTTTTAAATTTAGCTGCTGAGTAACGGCTATCTAATAGTCGGGGAACTCGACTATAGCGTTCTCTCTTGTTTTTATTCGAAACGAACTATTTGAGAATGTTAGTCTTTGCTCAAGTGGTCGATTTTTTTCAAATATTTCAAATTTAGCCTCTCCAGTGTTTGAGTTTGCTATCTTTAAGTACCGATCTTTAGGGATTCTCGTTTTATATAAAAGTCCGACCTATCCGTTAAAGAAGTTTGAAACTGAATTTAAGGAGTTATTTCAGCAGCACACATTTTTAAATAGTAATTGTTTAGTGTTAGGAGATTTTAACTTGTGCCTCCACTCCATCTCTGGCTGCTGCAAGCAAATTTTTGATTTTTTAGTAGATGTAAAGGGTTTTGGTTCTTTGCTAGATTTGGATTCGTCTACAACCAATTGCAATACGCATATTGATTGGGCGTTTTCAAATATTTTCGATAATCGGGCCACTGCGCGCACATTTGAGACCACATATAGTTACCATAGTGGTATATTAGTTAGCGTTAGGGAGGATGATTAGGTATTGTAGTTATTTAATTAAATATAAACTAAATAAGTATTTATTTTCATTATAATTATTTATTATTAAATAAAAAAAAAACAAAAACAAGAGAGAACGCTATAGTCGAGTTCCCCGACTATCTGATACCCGTTACTCAGCTAGTCTAAGTTCGAAGGACAGTTTTTGGCGGTTTGTGGGCGTTAGAGTGGGCGTGGCCAAAAGTTTTTTGGCAAATAGATAGAAATTTACAAGACTAATACAAAAATGAAAAAATATCAAAACATTTTTCAAAAGTGTGGGCGTGGCAGCTTTGGGCGGTTTGTGGGCGTTAGAGTGGGCGTGGCCAAAAGTTTTTTAGCAAATAGATAGAAATTTACAAGACTAATACAAATATGAAAAAATATCGAAACATTTTTCAAAAGTGTGGGCGTGGCAGCTTTGGGCGGTTTGTGGGCGTTAGAAAGGGCGTGGCAAAAAGTTTTTTGCAAATCGATAGAAATTTACAAGACCAATACAAAAATGAAAAAATATTAAAACATTTTTCAAAAATGTGGGCGTGGCAGTTTTGGGCGGTTTGTGGGCGTTAGAGTGGGCGTGGCAACCTGAATCGACAAACTTGCGCTGCGTCTATGTCCCTGGAGTCTGTATACTTAATCTCAACTTTCTAGCTTTTGTAGTTCCTGAGATCTCGACGTTCATACGGACAGACGGACAGACGGACAGACAGACGGACGGACAGACGGACATGGCCAGATCGACTCGGCTACTGATCCTGATCAAGAATATATATACTTTATATGGTCGGAAACGCTTCCTTCTGCCTGTTACATACTTTTCAACGAATCTAGTATACCCTTTTACTCTACGAGTAACGGGTATAATAACACAAAAAAATAAAAAAAAATAATTAATATTATTAAATAAATCTGATAATTTAATTTGATTTACAAAAAAAACAAGAAAAACCCATAAAAACAAAAAAATTGAATTTTTTAGTTATTAAATGTATTTATTATTAAATTACAAAAAAAAAATACAAAAAAACCTAAAAAAATAATGAATATTTTTAAATAAGTCTGATAATTTAATTTAATTTAAAACAAAAACAAGGAAAACCCACAAAAAAAATTAAGTAAAAACAAAAAAAACCTAAAAAAATAAGTCATATTTTTAAATAAGTTTGATAATTTAATTTAATAATTCATTTTTTAATTATTTAATTTAATAATAACAATATCTATGCCTCCGTATGCTATGGACAAACAAAATTTTTGGGGAACATGGAGTTTTTAAAATTTTTCAAAGTTTGAAAACTCAAGTCGACTCGTAGGTCCCCAAAATTGATTTTGGTTTAAACGACCCCGTTGTAACTCAACGGCCTCCACGTGGTGTTCCCTGGGTACCGATTTCAAAATTGTAATCGGAAGCTAATTCGAGCGGCGAAAAGTTACGTAAATATGAAGGCATATTTATTGTTTTTTAAATTTAGCTGCTGAGTAACGGCTATCTAATAGTCGGGGAACTCGACTATAGCGTTCTCTCTTGTTTTTATTCGAAACGAACTATTTGAGAATGTTAGTCTTTGCTCAAGTGGTCGATTTTTTTCAAATATTTCAAATTTAGCCTCTCCAGTGTTTGAGTTTGCTATCTTTAAGTACCGATCTTTAGGGATTCTCGTTTTATATAAAAGTCCGACCTATCCGTTAAAGAAGTTTGAAACTGAATTTAAGGAGTTATTTCAGCAGCACACATTTTTAAATAGTAATTGTTTAGTGTTAGGAGATTTTAACTTGTGCCTCCACTCCATCTCTGGCTGCTGCAAGCAAATTTTTGATTTTTTAGTAGATGTAAAGGGTTTTGGTTCTTTGCTAGATTTGGATTCGTCTACAACCAATTGCAATACGCATATTGATTGGGCGTTTTCAAATATTTTCGATAATCGGGCCACTGCGCGCACATTTGAGACCACATATAGTTACCATAGTGGTATATTAGTTAGCGTTAGGGAGGCTGATTAGGTATTGTAGTTATTTAATTAAATATAAACTAAATAAGTATTTATTTTCATTATAATTATTTATTATTAAATAAAAAAAAAACAAAAATAACACAAAAAAATAAAAAAAAATAATTAATATTATTAAATAAATCTGATAATTTAATTTGATTTACAAAAAAAAACAAGAAAAACCCATAAAAACAAAAAAATGGAATTTTTTAGTTATTAAATGTATTTATTATTAAATTACAAAAAAAAAATACAAAAAAACCTAAAAAAATAATGAATATTTTTAAATAAGTCTGATAATTTAATTTAATTTAAAACAAAAACAAGGAAAACCCACAAAAAAAATTAAGTAAAAACAAAAAAAACCTAAAAAAATAAGTCATATTTTTAAATAAGTTTGATAATTTAATTTAATAATTCATTTTTTAATTATTTAATTTAATAATAACAATATCTATGCCTCCGTATGCTATGGACAAACAAAATTTTTGGGGAACATGGAGTTTTTAAAATTTTTCAAAGTTTGAAAACTCAAGTCGACTCGTAGGTCCCCAAAATTGATTTTGGTTTAAACGACCCCGTTGTAACTCAACGGCCTCCACGTGGTGTTCCCTGGGTACCGATTTCAAAATTGTAATCGGAAGCTAATTCGAGCGGCGAAAAGTTACGGAAATATGAAGGCATATTTATTGTTTTTTAAATTTAGCTGCTGAGTAACGGGTATCTAATAGTCGGGGAACTCGACTATAGCGTTCTCTCTTGTTTTTGACTGATTACTTATTTATATCATATTATAAATTCCATTAAGTATTACTTTGAGAGCAATAAATAATATCTTTTAAATAGTAGGAGTTCATCATTTTTAAAAATGCCTCGTCTTAATAGACCCACTGCTTCTCAACGAGCAAGAACGCAAATGTTGAGAAATAGGATAAATAGGGAAAACGTAGAGTATGCAGAGGTGGAGAGAGTGGCAAATACATTATCTCAGCGTAGGCGGAGGGAAGATTCCTTAGTCAGGGATGCAGAGCAGGGCGTCAATACAGTGTCTCGAAGGTCGAGACGCTTGAATCGCCCAGTTCGTGCGGTTGAGCATGCGACTGACACTCAGTTTCGTTCTCAAAGGCGACTAGTTCCTGCGATTCGCACAGTTGAGCAAGCAGCCGATACTCGGCGCCGTTCTGAAAGGCGACAAAATAGCGAGAATCGAGCTGTGGAGCAGGTTCAAAATACTGCTAGCCATAGGGAAAGACGTTTGGATCCTGCTCTTCGCGCAATTGAGCAAGCAGCAGATTCTCGACGTCGTTCAGCAAGGCGTCAAAATAGCGAGAATCGAGCTGTGGAGCAGGTTCAGAATACTGCTGACCATAGGGAAAGACGTTTGGATCCTGCTCTTAGCGCAATTGAGCAAGCAGCCGATTTTCGACGTCGTTCAGCAAGGCGTCAAAATAGCGAGAATCGAGCTGTGGAGCAGGTTCAAAATACTGCTGACCATAGGGAAAGACGTTTGGATCCTGCTCTTCGCGCAATTGAGCAAGCAGCCGATTCTCGACGTCGTTCAGCAAGGCGTCAAAATAGCGAGAATCGAGCTGTGGAGCAGGTTCAAAATACTGCTGACCATAGGGAAAGACGTTTGGATCCTGCTCTTCGCGCAATTGAGCAAGCAGCCGATTCTCGACGTCGTTCAGCAAGGCGTCAAAATAGCGAGAACCGAGCTGTGGAGCAGGTTCAAAATACTGCTGACCATAGGGAAAGCGTTTGGATCCTGCTCTTCGCGCAATTGAGCAAGCAGCCGATTCTCGACGTCGTTCAGCAAGGCGTCAAAATAGCGAGAATCGAGCTGTGGAGCAGGTTCAAAATACTGCTGACCATAGGGAAAGACGTTTGGATCCTGCTCTTCGTGCAATTGAGCAAGCAGCCGATTCTCGACGTCGTTCTGAAAGACGACAAATTAGCGAGATTAGGGTTATGGAGCAGGAACAAAACTCTGCCAACCGTAGAAGAAGGCGCTTGGATACCGTGTATCGCGCGGGTGAGCAAGAAGCAAATACCCTGCGTCGAGCACTGGCAAGAGACACACAGGAACGCTTATTAGAAAGAGAGCGTGATAGGGCTAACAGAGCTAGGGCTAGGGCTAGGGCCGGTAGGGATCGCAGGGCAGTCGAGCAGGCGAGAAATACGCTGGCTCGACGAAGCGCACGATTAGCTGCTCGACAAGCAACGATCGATGCAATTAGAAATATAAGTCAAAGAGTTTGCCAGTATAGAAGCCTTAGTGCTAATAGGGAAGCAGAAAATCTTCGGAATGCACTTCGAAGTCAGGAGACTAGAGTTGATATAGGTCAGGAAAATAGGACTATTAGAATCAGACCTATTGAAATAGAAAACTCACATAGCTACATTCAATAGGAATGTTAAGCTTGGCCCAGATCAGATTTGCTTTTGTTGTAAAGGATTGTGGTTCCCCAAGCAAATAAGTAAGCTTTCTAGGTCTTATTTGGAAGAACATTGCGAGTTCAGGGAAGAGATATACCAAAATGCAAGACATCTTGCTTTCACTGGTAATCTTTTCAAGTTTTGCAAAACTTGTCACAGCAACATTAAAGCTGGCCGAAAGGGGCCATTTCGAATGGCTTAGATTTCCCAGAAATTCATAACTCTTTGAGGGGCCTAACTCTCTTGGAAGAACGACTGATTTCACCTCGCCTTCCATTTATGATAATTAAGTCAATAGGTCACGAGCGTCAAAGTGCTATTAAAGGAGCAGTTGTCAATGTCCCTATTCCAGTAAGCAATATCGTGACGTCTCTTCCACGAGCTTTCAATGAGGCTGAGGTAATTCAGCTCCACCTCAAACGAAGAATGGAATACGGACATGATTTTATGGCAGAAACCATACGACCTGCCAAAATTGCTGACGCTATTAGGTATTTAGTTAATACAGAGCTTTATAGAAAGCACAATGTGTCAGTTAACGAGCAGTGGATCTCTGACTTCACATCCGAAACTGTTCCATTCATAGCATCTCAAGCTGATGTAGCCTTTATAGAGGGACAACTAGCCATCCAGCAGGAGGATGAATATTCGGAGGCGCGTAATTCTGATCAGAATACAGAAGCCGAAGAACTAAATCCTGGAGGACAAGAAACTTTGCTTGAGAATAACCAGACACATACTGTAGGAATGACGAGAATTACAATAGCTCCAGGTGAGGGCCAAAAGCCTCTCGACGTAATTCTCGATGTGGATTCTGAAGAACTGGCATTCCCTAGCATATATGCTGGCGTAAAAAGACCATCTTCAGAAAGCTACACAACCATAGTTAGATCTGAACTCAGGAATGTAGAAAGACGAGGTTGTCGAACTGATAAGTTATTCTTCAATTATAAGAAGTTGGAATTAATAAAAATTCGAAATAATATTTCAACTTGCTTAGGTAAGCGGAGTGCCTCCAGTGCCATAACAGCTGTTAACGTCCTAAATGAAGATTTTATGGGCAACCTCATTTGTCATGATGAGGGATATAGGATCCTTAGGGACATTCGCACGTCTACTGCTCACTGGGAAGATGAGAAGAAAAAGGTCATGGCCATGATTCGCCAATTTGGGCTGCCAACTTTTTTCATAACTTTATCGGCCGCAGAAACTAGGTGGCCAGAGCTGCTAGTACTGCTCAAGCGCAAAGTAGATAGGGTTAATATAAGTGAAGAAGAAGCTTCAAATTTGCAGTTTAGGGAAAAGGCGAGCCTTATCAGAACAGACCCAGTGACGTGCGCTAGATAGTTTGATTACAGATATAAAGAAGTTTTAAAACTTATGAATAAGCCAGGGGGTGTCTTTGGAAGTAATTTCGTTACTACCTATTACTGGCGAGTTGAGTTTCAACAGAGAGGTTCTCCTCATATTCACGGCATGTTTTGGCTGAAAGATGCCCCAAAAGTGGATTTAAACAATGAAGAGTCTATACGCACTGTAATAGCCTTCATTGATCAGTTTGTAACTGTGGATGTTACAAACCCAGATTTGGCTCCGTATATTGAATACCAAAAGCATAAGCACGGGCATTCGTGTCCTAAAAAAGTGCGGGGACAATCTATTTGTCGTTTCGGTATTCTATACCCTCCAATGCCCCAGACGGAAATTTTAAATCCACTTCCCGAAGCAACTCAAAATTCTCTTCATCACGAAAACTTCAACAAAATTCGAGATTTTCTACTTCGCAATCATGCAGATGACATGATTAGCCATTTAAGCATATTCGAAAATTTTCTTTCTCACAACCATGTGAGCCTCAGTTACGAGGACTAAGGATAAACTATTTTAGAACACTAGTAATGCTCTTTTCTCCGTGGAGAAACGAACAGGTAGATTTGAATCAAAGAAATTGCGAGGAATTTTACAATGAGAATGAGGAGGCTATTAAAGCCAACTTCGAAAAGTATAATGCCATAGATAGTTTAGAAGACGCGCTTCGAAGGGCCATGGAAGCCGATAATATAGAAGAAAATGAAGAAGAGGAGGTCGAACCTAATGAGGAGTTTAGGACATTAGCTATTCCTGAAATATCTTTTCAAATTAATGTTTTAAACTTGAACAACAATTTGTTAGATGTTGATCCGGATAGCAATATCCGGGTAATAAAGCTTCCGCCACTTATATCCCCTTTAAACTTAGCTAATTTAGTTAGATCTTTAAATTTGGAGCAAAAAACTTTCCTTACTCATGTCTTGCACAATGCAAGGAGAAATCGAACCTTTTATGAGTTCGTAGGTGCAGGCGGAGCAGGTGTCGGCAAAAGTAGATTAATATCCACTTTATTTCAGTCCCTATCCAAGGAGTATAATGGTAGAGTAGGATACGATCCAACTTCGGTAAAAATTTTACTGTGTGCTCCCACAGGCAAAGGTGCTTTCGGAATCGGAGGATCCACTCTTCATTCCATGTTCTCTCTTCCTGTAAATCAGGCTGGGTCCGCATTTAGAAGTTTAAGCCCTGATTTGTTGAATACACTTCGTTCAAGATTTATTGATCTTAAAATTCTTATAATAGACGAAATTTCTATGGTCGGTGCAACGATGTTTTCTCATTTGGACTCTCGCCTAAAGCAAATTTTTTCTACTGTTGAAACTCCTTTCGGAGGTATTTCGGTTATCGTGTTCGGCGATCTTAGAAAATTGCGGCCCGTATGTGAGCGCTGGATCTTTCAGGCCCCGTCACATGATCCATACAGTGCTATATTTGGATCGTATCTGTGGAGTCCTTTTAGGTTTTTTGAACTCACAGAGATAATGTGACAGCGAGATGACCAACCGTTTGCAATTGCACTTAACAACATGGCATCCGGCCAAATGACGTCTGATGATGTAAGCTTGCTTAGGTCTAGAATTTCCGATGAAAGTCAAATTCCAAATGACTCAATTCACCTCTTTACAAGTAATCAGGACACAGATCGGTACAACAGGGAGAAGCTTAACTCAATTCCCATTGCTCAATTTCTCTCGGAAGCTATAGACTCAGTTAAGTCCGCTCAAATAAGCTTAGAGCAGAGGAACAGATGTCTGGAACAAGCTAGGTCCCTTAAAACATCTGAGACACAAGGATTGTGTACCTCTCTGACTTTAAAAACCACTGCCAAATATATGATGACGGTCAATGTAGATACATCAGATGGTCTCGTAAACGGAGCCACTGGTGTCCTTAGGGAGATAGGCTTCAGTACATCCAACACTCCAGATCTTCTTTGGATACAATTTTTAGATGAAAGCATAGGAGTAAATGGGCGTTCTAAGCGCAGACATTATGAGGAGGCTTCTTGGACGCCGATTTCGAAAATTATAAAAAGTTTTCAAACTAATTCTAGTCAGGCAACTACAATTGACCGAAAGCAGTTTCCAGTGGTTCCTGCAGAAGCAATACCTATTCATAAAAGTCAAGGAGCTACGTACAGTAAAGTGGTAGTTCACACTAACTCTAGCATGCAGAGAGTTGCCTGTAGAAGAGCAACAACTGCGGCACGTCTCTTCATTATTGGACCTTTCGTCCCCCCAAGATCCACTCAGGATTCAGCTTCAGAAGCAGAGCTCTGAGAATTGCGTTCCACTAAGCTACTGAATACCCATTTCGATTGTTTAATCAATAGTCCGAACCTTCATATTTTTTTCCATAATACGGAAAGTTTACACTGCCACATTAGCGATGTTTGTTCCGATCGTCTAATGCTTAAGTCTTCTCTTCTGTGCTTCGTTGAAGCATCAACATACTCAAATGAAGTATACGAAATTCCTGGCTTTACCACAGCAGTGAGATTAGATTGCCAGTCAGTAGCTAGCGGAGCCCGACCAAAAAGAGGCATTCTCGTTTTTATTCGAAACGAACTTTTTGAGAATGTTAGTCTTTGCTCAAGTGGTCGATTTTATTCAAATCTTTCAAATTTAGCCTCTCCAGTGTTTGAGTATGCTATCTTTAAGTACCGACCTTTAGGGATTCTTGTTTTATATAAAAGTCCGACCTATCCCTTAAAGAAGTTTGAAACTGAATTTAAGGAGTTATTTCAGCAACACACATTTTTAAATAGTAATTGTTTAGTGTTAGGAGATTTTAACTTGTGCCTCCACTCCATCTCTGGCTGCTGTAAGCAAATTTTCGATTTTTTAGTAGATGTAAAGGGTTTTAGTTCGTTGCTAGATTTGAATTCGTCTACAACCAATAGCAATACGCATATTGATTGGGCTTTTTCAAATATTTTCGATAATCGGGCCACTGCGCGCACATTTGAGACCACATATAGTTACCACAGTGGTATATAAGTTAGCGTTAGGGAGGCAGATTAGGTATTGTAGTTAATTATATAAAATAAATAAGTATATATTTTTGAATTTTTTTAGTTATTTAGTTATTAGATGCATTCATTATTAAATTTAAAAAAAAAAACATAAAAAACCTACAAAAATAATTAACATTTTTAAATAAGTCTGATAATTTAATTTTATTTTTTTAGGTATTAAATTTAAAAAAAAAGCCCCAAAAAAATAAATAAAAACAAAAAAAGCCTACAAAAATAATTAATATTAAAAAAAAGTCTGATAACTTAATTTAATAAAAAAAAAAACAAGAAAAACAAAAAAAAAAAGAAAAAAAGAAAAACAAAAAACCTAAGAA
Source organism: Drosophila yakuba (assembly GCF_016746365.2). Lineage (NCBI taxonomy): Eukaryota > Metazoa > Arthropoda > Insecta > Diptera > Drosophilidae > Drosophila > Drosophila yakuba. The sequence continues at coordinate 39,669 of NW_025048825.1, read as the reverse complement.
AAAAAATTAATATTTATTAATATTTAATATATTATTTAAATAAGTGAGATAATTTAATTTAATTTAATAATTCATTTTTAAATATTTAATAATAATATTAATCTTAATACAAAAAATATCTATGCCTCCGTGTGCTACGGAAAAACAACATTTTTGGGGAACATGGAGTTTTATAAACTTTCCAAGTTTGAAAACTAAAGTCGACTCGTAGGTCCCCAAAATTGATTTTGGTTTAAACGACCCCGTTGTAACTCAACGGCCTCCACGTGGTGTTCCCTGGGTACCGATTTCAAAATTTTAATCGGAAGCTAATTCGAGCGGCGAAAAGTTTCGTACATATATGAAGGCATATTTATTGTTTTTTAAATTATCTGCTGAGTAACGGGTATCTAATAGTCGGGGAACTCGACTATAGCGTTCTCTCTTGTTTTAAGCTGTGTACTGCACTCTACTCACTGCATAATCTTAAATATAATCTTGTGTAAGTTCATTCCGTTTTCCGGCTGTGCCAGTCACCATCAGAGCGGGTGTCCTCTTGGTTCTGTCAATCGTGGCGCAGGTGACGTAGATAGTTGCATTATCCAGTTATGTATCGCTCCTCTAGTCAAATTTCCAATTGTTTTCTTTAATTATACAGAATTTTATTTCGTTTGTGATATTTTTATTTTAAGTATACAAAATATGTCTGGACAATACACGTCCGTTCGTTAGCAATGATAAATAAAAAGTGACTTGAATTCTGAAAAATATTTACGTTATAATTTTGCAGCCGGCCAACTGTCCAATGCTTTGACATAGTCATATTCTTTCTGATGTAGCTTCTAAGCGGATGTGTCTGCAGTTGCGACATTCGCTTATTGGCTACAATGTTTCCCGGTTCAATAACATTGTTAGAGAACTTGGAACGATCGAGGGGGTTTCGGTGGGGAGTGTAGGCTTGGTACCGATGGGTCGGTAACTCGCGCAGTTATGGGAGGACATACAGTCCCTAAAAACTATGGGAAGATTTTCCTCGTCTAGTCCCATATCCTCGCTTTCGCCGTTACTGGACCAATTAGGAGTCCTAGAGCTGATCAAGGATCTCTCGACAGTTGCGTTTCTGTGAGGACTCAAGAGGTTCATATGCACCCGGCGGAAGCCGAAGCAAATTTGGTCGGACCACGCCACAACTTCTGGAACTTCGAAGGTTATTTCTCAAAAGCGAACATCAAGGCTCCGTTTAGAATTTTTGCCTTTCGGAGACGATTGACTGGCGGCTCATCCCTCCACGGTCGCCCCATTTCGGTGGACTTTGGGAAGAGGCGGTGAAAACGGCCAAGCATCATTTCTACCGTGCTGTGGGTACGACGGTTCTTTTGACGAGCCAGATTTAACGGGCCTTTACTATAATCGGCTTAACTCTTGGCAACCCATCTCCTTTCTCCAGAAAATCTTTTGGTCGCGATGGAAGAAAGAATACTTGACGATCCAGCGGCGCTCCGAGTGGCGCACCCCCAAGCCTGGCGTTTTCGTGGACAACGTCGTTCTTGTTAAGGACGAGAATCTACCCCCAATGAGATTGCCTGTCATGCGGTTGATTCCTGGCAGAGACGGCGTCGCTCAAGTTGCAGAATTGGGGACCGCGTCTGGAGTAATAAGGCGGGCAGTGAACAAGCTGTGTCTGCTTCCCCTTGGGCACTCTGTTGAAAGCCAAGCTTCCACCGGGGGAGGATGTTGGGTCATGCAGCTGCCAAAACTGTGCAGTAGACTAATCTTATATTCTTAATATTGTAAGCCGAAGTAGTCAGTAGTAGCAGTTGCGATGCACATAGTGCAAACTGCTGTTCTCGCACGAATTTATCTGTACCTTTTGTTATCTACCTACATTAAGCTTGGGCGCATCATTCGGCTGTCTGTCCCGCCAATTGTCACTTATTCGTTTTTCGGCAAAGACTTAACATTCGTTTTGGCTCTTGGTCGGCCCCAGCTGGCAGTATAATTAACCAAATAAAAAGACAAATCTTTCTTCGGCTACTTATTTTTCGCAACAGCTATTGAAAAAGCCCAATAGCAAAACTACGTCAGTAATACTTTTCAGATTAATATAATTTAAAATTCAGTTTAAAGTTAATGTTAAGTTAATTTCATAGATTTAACACTTTTTTTGTAATTATATTTGATTTAACCTTTTTTGTGTATTTTGTAAACGTCTTTTTTATGTTTACGTAAAGTTTTAGTTGTGTTCCGTCGAAACTCCGAAATAAATGGTTATGCCATTGTATTAAAAAGTTTCTTGAGGAAAGTTGCGGATGTGCTTGTTATTGTTAATATACTAACCCAATCTCTTATTTTTTCAAGGTCAAATTTAGCAACGAAGTTTCTGTTTTGCCCTTTTATCGTGCTGTCTGTGTGATTTTGTCTTTCGTGTATGTGTAAAATTTTCAATGCTCATTTAATGAATTATTTTGTCATTTTTTCTGTGTAAATTCGATTTGGCTTTAGACGGCGATTTGTATCAGTGTGTGTTTGAACGCCATCACTTTTTTAATTTGTGGTGCACAAAAAAGAGTATCTATACAGAAAAAATACAAGAAATTATCACTGCTGTACGAGATGAAATTAAGACTAAAGGCTATATAGTTGAATTGACCGAACATATTCAATGTATTGACAACATTTGTAAACAAATTGCTGTTTATTGGACAAGCTATGATCGAAAAAAATCGTCAGTACTTAAATGTAGACTATCACAGCCGGAAAATATCACGAACTATTACAAACACCGACATTTTGACTGCACTCCTTCTACGCTCCGACCCGCTTATAACCGGACAGAGGACCCTTGAGAAAAAGTATATGTCAACTTTGCTTGACTCTGTTCATAGTTTGCTAGAGGGGAATAAAGTATTAAATTAATTTATAATGAGTTTTTATATTTTTCATTAGTTTTTTCCATACAAGAAAAATAAAGAAGGGAATAGAGAGAAGAATAAGACTCCATAAAGTATATATAAAGTATAAAGTCTGCCTGCCCATTTGTCAAAAATATATACGAATTAACCTGGTTTTATTTGCTTAAAAATTATTGCCTACTTATTGGTGATTGAAAAAGGTTTTTTTTTTTGCATTTTGGTGGGGAAGGGGGGATTAAAGAATCCTCACCATACAAGAGGAACCACTGTGCAACGTGGGGTGCAGGCCAACAGCACGACCGTTCTAGCGTCAGGCCAAGGTGAAAGTCAACAGAGCCACGCGGGAGTAAACCGAAGTACTGCATCCCACGAACGTGCTGAGAACATGTGCTTAATCGTCTGGCCTCCGCCAGGGAAAAATAAGGTCGCAAACGGCGGGATGTGTATGGACGATAGTACCTGAGAAGAGACGAGACTCGACAACCGTTCTAGCGTCAGGCCAAGGCGAGAGTCAAAGGATGCAGCCTACGAGTCCGACAGTCGTTCTAGCGTCAGGCCAAGGCGAGAGTCAATGGATGCAGAACGAACGAACCAGAATATTGCCTCAATAACCACCACCAAGGAGAAGGAAGGTCCAGTACGTCGGGATGTCAAAGTGCAGAAGAAGAGAGGGCATCCATCCGCAATGTCGGGCGTCCATCAGAGGGGAGGGTGGCTGGGTGCAGGAGAGGGCCACGGTGCCAAGAGAAAATGGAATAAGTAAAGGGAAAAGAGAAAGTAAAATAGAAAACTTACCTTAGCCTAAATTCCTTCTTTTGTCGGAAGTTGCTTTGTCACCATGTGCTTAGGGAAAAGAGAAAGTAAAATAGAAAACTTACCTTAGCCTAAATTCCTTCTTTTGTCGGGAGTTGCTTTGTCACCATGTGCTTAGGGAAGGAGGCGACTCGATCACAAGGCGGTCGAACGGCACTCGATAGTGCTAGTCGATGAGCAAAAGTATCGGGACTATCGGCATATGACGGGTCACACTACAGAAATACTATGGTCATCGAGTGGCAACGCCGCACCCACGGAAGTTATCGGGATCTATCAGCAATAATAAGAAGAACGGGGAACGATCACTGAAAGGAGATCGGCGCTGTGGAACTCAAGACAGAGCTGTGAGCGTTGAAGGGGTCTCAGGAATGTTCTGCGCGGACTGCAAGGCCGAATTTAAATTTTTCTGAAGAAAGGGGGAGGTGTTAGAACTTAAAACTCCGCAGAAATGCAAATGAAGATTGCATGAGGGGGGCCTGCCGTTGCAACGCAACAATTCAACGCGTAGTAACGGCAGTGCGAATCCGAGGAGCTGTAGAAAGAGAGGTTTGAGAAACTGAACCAGTAGAAAACAAGTTTGGAGAAACAAAACCGTTAGAAAGAGAGAGTGGAGAACAGACGGTTGGAAGGAGAGATCACGGAGAGCGAAAGAGAAACGGCACGTTTTGGAGCAGGACGGCAAGACAACAGCGGGACTTTGGACCGGACCGTGGACTTCGGATCCGGAGACTGAAGACAAAAGGGAAATACCGTTAAAGGAGGCCTATATATACAGGCCGGACTCTGGAAGCTGGACAGTTAAGGAGAGCGAGGATACTAGTCAACAACGTAAATCAGCAAAGTCAGCAAGGAAGCTACAGTCGTAATAGTTAGCAAGAAACAATATCGCTACTTCGTAACGTTCGGGACAAGGAAAGTCTCCGAATTGAGACACAGGTAGCTAAGGTCCAACACGACGAGCCACGGTAAGTCCGGAATCATTCAACAGGCGGGGCCAAACCGAATAAGGACCCGAAGAGGCGGCAGGAATTATGGTGAAGACCTGGTCGACTGTGTCGGAGACTACGTACGTAAACCTAGCGATTGCCTGATGTGTACGTGCGAACCGAGCAGGCATACAAGAAAATTAAAAAAGAATTTAATTTCCTCTCTTCCCAGAGTAAGAGGAGTATTCTCTGGACTCGAGCCTCAAGAACGACCTGGCTAGTATGAACTAGTATACTAGTATGTACTAGTATGTCGGCAGAACCTCTCAAATGACCTGGCTTCTAAGCCTTTCCCCACACCCACTGTACTGGATCGACAAACAAACGTTAGGCCCGCATTATATCGCTAACTGCCTTACTATTATATTTGCGCTCTTGCTTTTTCTGGACTTGAACCTCTCAGACGACCAGGGGAGAACCTAGAACGTCGCAGTGTCGGCCAAAAGGCTTAAACTAATATGTCGTAAATATAAATTTACGTTAATGAAAAAAAGTCGATCTGCACTTAGCTGGTTGGTATTATATCAAGTATATCTCACATTTTAAAAGTTGTTATTCCAATAACAAAACAATGAACATACGATTTTAAAAAGGACTGAAAAAGGAATTGGGCAGTGGGAGAGGCATCTAATTCTCAGGCATAAGGTTGCCAGCGTAAACACGCCGATTTAGGCCGTGGGATTTTGGTAAGCCCCTTAAAATTTTGTTTTCGTTATGTTGGAGAGCATAACGAAAAAAAAATTTATAAAGTGCCTTCAATAAAAATTAGATTTGTAGGATAACTTTATTCATAAAAATATTTATTATTAAACATTTAATTTTAGTCAGTGAAATATCATTGCCCGAACGCGTCTGAAAATGGGGAATTTCGGAAATGGTCCTAAAAAGGTTTGTTATATATGGAAAGAATAATATATGTATGTAAACAGATAATAAGAAAATCAGGAAAATGTGTTATTACTTACTCCAATCTAATCCGGTGAGATGAGACCTTGACGAGCTTCTCTCTTAATAAACAATTATAACTTAATTCTCTTAAACTTCACTCTTAAGCTATCCCAATCTGCCTATATAAACGCAAATATGTCCCCATAAGGCAGTTCAGTTCTGAGTACGCTATCAGCCCATTTCAACATCGAAATCAATTGTCCCACTAAGTGATAATCCAAAGGCTCCAGTTCTTCCTCTATTGGAATAAATAAAACGTTTAATAATATATCACAAACCAACCGTATTATTTTTTTTATTAAACGCTCGGACTGAATTCGTAAATGGCGCAGTCGGTAGGATACTGAAAAAAAAAGTCCTAGTAAGCTCGTTATCCTTTGACAATCTAGTGAAAAGAGGAAACTTGTACGACCAAGTAACCTTTTCTGATTGTACCCGCGAATCGGTCGCAACAAAGTGATTTCGATTCGTTTAAAGTGACTAAAATCGGTATCCGCACAAGAACCTGTATGAACGGAGTTAATTTAAAAACCTAATTTTGTGGACCGCTTCGTGAAGTGAGACCTCCACTAAGGTGTAATACAATTATAAGGCGCACTAAGACATTAGTCTCGACATACTGTAGCAGTCTGTGAACAAAAACAGTAGCCCACTAAAATCAAAAGTGTGACCGCTACTATTGTATTAAACAACAAAAAGTTAAAACAGCGCTGTTCACTTAAGGCATAAGTCTCGACATACTGTAGCAGTCTGTGAACAAGAACGAAAAAAAACTATAAATAAAAGACGAATGGAATACCTGTTGAACCTATACACTGCAAACGACGCTCGACAGAAGGCGATAATATTTGGAACTTTAAATCACTGGAGATGCAGAAAAAGTTTCCCTATTGGGAATGCATAATGATTGGACAACTCCAAGGGACGCCTTAATCACAGAATTTAAGACACAGACACCCCTGGAGGAACTACTAGGAAGATTGTACCGCACACCTTTCAAAGGTAACTTACGTCTATTTTGCGAACAATTGGAAGATAAATCAAATGTAATCATAAATAAGTTAGCATTAGAAAATGACAGAACTAATATTACAGTTTATACACAAGCACTATAAAGAATACAATTCAAAGATCACTCCCCTATAGACTGTTCATGACCCTAGCGAGGCATGACATTTCAACTATCCAAAAATTAAGACAAACCGCCCAACAAGAAGGTCTTTACGAAGACCCAGTCTCAAAAACACCCAATAGTCAGCAAAGATTTAACCCAAATTCACATAAACATACACACATTAACCAAACTAAAAACACCCATCCCAACCAACGATTCGTTCCTACTTTTATTCCATTAACAAACCCTACATAATCCCAAAATACCAACTCAAGACCAGCTGAAATAAATCAAAGGTTAGCAAGGGAATTCACACAAAGGCTAAATACAGGTAGAATGCAAAATCATTTAAATTTTCAACAACAAAATACTAGTGCACCAAACCCTCCTACCAAAAGGCCGAGAGAAAACGCTAGTGCTCAATTCAACCAGCCTCGGAATCAGAAAGCGATTCAGAGGAAGTGGAAACCCATTCCTAAAAATTAAAATGAATAATATCACTCTCAAATGCTTAGTAGACACTGGTTCGTTATGAAACAAAATTTCTTTAATTTTCCAATCAAACCTTCTAAAGTAAATGTCCACACTATAAATGGCGTTATAACATTGAACCAAAGTGTTTCATTGCAGTCAAGCAAACTTTGTCCCACTAATCAAATATTTTATATTCACAATTTCTCAGAAAAGTATGATTTACTGTTAGTCAGAAACTATTTAGAGCCAACTAACACTCAAATTGATTATTCAACACAAACAGTCACTATAAATGGCTATACATTCAAAATGTGGTACGACCACATCAAAATAGATGAGTCAAAGGACACCAATGAGTGCCCCAAGTCATCTAATTCAGAGGAAACCCTCTAAAAACCCCAAAAAAGGAGAAGACCCTCCTAAAAATTAAGCGGAAAGCCCACTTAAAACCAGATGAGTCAAAGAACACCAATGAGTGCCCCAGACCGTCTAATTCAGAAGAGACCAAGATTACCTATGAGTATCCCAAGCCTTCTAAATCCGAGGAAAACCCTCTTATTACCCCTTACATAGAAGAAGCCCTTCTAGTAACATCCTCTAACTACGCCTTAGACGACGAGTTAAGAGAATCCAACGTATTCAGATTATAACATTTAAATACAGAAGAAAGGGAACAACTTTCCCACGTTCTGGTTATATAAGTTAACAACAAAAATGTTTAAATCTAGAACAATGAACCCCAATAAGCAAGCTTCAATCTGCAAGCTCAGCGTCTGCATAATTTCCTGCACACGCCGAGTTGCCAAGCAGAATTCGATAATTTCCTGCACACGCCGAGCTGCCAAGTAGAGTTCAAAGAATCTGATTGGTAACAACTTCCGCTCCCACCAATGCAAGTGATTCCAAGAAGACTGCACTGATTTGACCAGCAAAACATCAGCCGATGTCGTGGCCTATTGGAAAGCTACGGAGCCGACGCCGATCCTCTGCCACCAAGGGCAGCGCAGCTCACATCCAAAGACTCACAGCTTGCTAGGGACAGCTTAGGGTAATTTAGTTGCAAATTGGATTTATACAAATAAAGTCGTTCTTAACTGAACTCCAATTTATTTTATTATTTTTTTACCTTGCTAACCGCAAAGTAATTAACTGGCGCCCGAACAGGGACCGGTGCGCGTACGATACAACAAAACGTTTTGTAAGTTCGCGGCTCGCAATAACATTTGCGGCAACCGGCCTAATCGCGAGTGACAAGAACGCCCAACTCGCGGAAAATTAACATCTTTCGTTCGTTCAAATTCACTCTGGCATATCGAACTTAACTTGTTCATTTGCCCATCGGTGGAATCCAAGGACTGAAGGCAGGGCCACAGACCACCCCTCAACCCTGTACGCATCGCTGGATCCCAAGTAGTCTTCGTTAGATAAAAAGGATGAAATCCGGATCATCGGAGGGAGGAGCCACATCAAAAAGAATATCCATAGTACTGTAAGCTTAACCAACCAAATTTAAAAAAAAAAACTCAAAACTAACAAACAAATTGAACAAAGAAACATATAAATTTAAGTGATCAATGAAAAACCGTAAAACGATAAAACAAACAAAAAGATCACAAAAGTGATATAACAAATTCCAACTTTACGATTCCCAAGGGACCCTCTAAAGTACAAGGAAAAACCAGCCACTGGTTATAAAATTAAAAAAAAAAAAAAATACAAAAACATATTATTTTCAAGACACAAAAACATATTATTTTCAAGTAAAAACACAAGGTCTTACTAACCCAATTCAAACATAATTAGAGATAAGCTCCATCATTTGCTCCCTTGATCTTTTTTAAAAAACTCGACCCATTCTTAGTTCGGTTTTACTTATTGTTTTATGGCTAACGCGAACAACCTGATAAGACCCTCGATACTTAGTGCCGAAGCGACTAGACAACGCGTCAGACAACAGGAAGAATTATAACACAATAGAATCATGGTTGAAAATGTAGACAGAGCTGCATTAGCAGCCACAATTAGCGAAATCCTAGCACAACAATTACCAAGTTTCTTGAGACGCCTCAATTCTTCGGAAGAATACGCAAACGTAACAGACCAGGTAATTGCCCCAGAGCATGCAGGGAACTTAGGCGATTTAGACCGAGTACCGGATATAGTTAAATCTATCCGGGACTTTTCAGGTGATCCGTCCGAATTTAGTTCTTGGAAGAAAGGAGTAGACCGTATCTTAGAAGCATACAGTGCTTTCCAGGGTACCCCGAAATACTATGGTATTTTACATACCATACGTAATAAAATTGTAGGACCCGCCGATATGGCATTAGAATCTTACAATACTCCTCTGAACTGGTTAGCGATTTCGAAATATCTAACTCTGCATTATGCTGACAAGCGCGACATTAACACATTAGAATACCAAATGACGATGCTTATACAGGGTGTCAACCAATCTGTGGAAGAGTTCCATCAAATGGTTTATAAACACCTATCCCTAATCCTAAACAAGATCGGTTGTATGGGATTAGGGAGAGAAGCAGAACTGTTAATGACGAAAATGTACAGAGATAAGGCTCCAGACACCTTCGTACGAGGACTACAAGGCGATTTGCCTCGTCTATTGGGAATTAAAGAACCAGTAGACTTACCCTCTGCATTACACCTTTGCCTCAAGTTAGAAAATCAGAACTTCAGGGCAAAACATGCAGCAAACATAGGACAGACAAGACAGTTTAGGAATCAGTCTTCAAAGCCTTCACCTGCTCCTCGCAGTAATTTATTTATCAATAGACCACCACCAATTCCACCCCCCCCCGAACTCGATATTATCAATTCGGACAGCAACTACCGACCGCTTTACCACGACAAAACTTCGCTTACCAGCTTGCACAGCCAGTAGCTGCACCTCGACCTTTTCAGACTAGGCAATTCCCGCCACAGCAGTCAGCGCCACCTAGGCCACAGGCCCCAAAACCACTGCCTCGTCCAGAACCTATGGATGTGGATCCCAGTGTACAGATAGATGAAGCGGATGCTGACAATAACACTTACGACTACTACGACAACGCTGGGTTAAATTTTTTAGAAAAAAAAATCCTCTCTTCCATACTTTTTATGCAAGATGAGGAATGGCAAATTTATTAGAATACTTATAGACACCGGTTCAAACCGAAATTATATCCAACCTAAATTCGTCAATAACCCTATACAGAATAAATCACCTTTCAATGCTGTCTCAGTAGGCGGCAGCACAGTAATTACGCATCATAAGGTAGCAAACCTTTTTAATATTCAGGATGTTGAAGTAAAATTTTTTCTGTTGCCCACATTAAAATCTTTCGATGCCATTTTGGGCAATGATAGTTTAAAAGAATTAAAGAACGGTCTCTCGATCCCCATAAAAGAAAAAACATTCGAAGCAGTCAACACAATTATTCCGAGAACATCCCACTTGTCCGACAAACAAAAAACCAAGCTAAGCGAACTACTCAAGTCGTTTACAGACTTGTTCGCAGACCCAAACCAAAAACTGACCTACACAACTAACGTAAAGGCAACGATGCGAACCTCGTCCGATAATCCTATTTACTCAAAATTCTATCAGTATCCAATGACACTGAAAGATGAAGTAAACAAACAGATAAAAGAACTTTTAGAAGATGGTATAATTCGACCTTCTAGGTCTCCGTACAATTCACCAGTGTGGATTGTACCCAAAAAGGCAGACGCTTCAGGCGAAAAAAAATATCGCATGGTTATTGATTATCGCAAACTCAATAAAATAACCATTGCAGATAAATACCCTATTCCTGAGATAATTGAAGTTCTTACCCAATTAGGGGACAATAAAGTATTCTCCGTTTTAGATCTGAAAAGTGGTTTCCATCAAATCTCGTTAAAAAATAGTGACATAGAAAAGACCGCCTTCTCCGTAAACAACGGAAAATATGAGTTTACACGACTCCCATTTGGTCTTAAGAATGCGCCCTCAATTTTCCAACGTGCATTAGATGACATACTTTGTGAACATATTGGAAAAATATGTTTTATTTACATAGACGATATCATCATATTTAGCAAAGATGATGAAACGCATATTGAGAACTTGGCTAAAATTTTTCAAACTTTACAGAACGCCAACATGAAATGTCAGCTAGACAAATGTGAGTTCATGAAAAACAAAGTCGAATTCCTTGGATTTGTTGTCTCCGATAGGGGAATAGAAACAAACCCGAGTAAAGTGGCAGCGATAGCAAATTATCCCTGCCCTAAAACTTTGAGGAATCTAAGATCCTTCCTAGGCCTTTCCGGCTATTATAGAAGATTTATACAAAATTATGCCAAATTAGCAAAACCCCTAACTTCACTTTTAAGAGGGGAAGATGAACACGTGTCCAAAAGAATGTCATCCAAAAAAATAATTTCATTAGACAAAGAAGCTCTAGAATCTTTCAAGAAGCTTAAAAGTAACTTAGTGTCAAAAGAAATAATTCTCCGTTACCCAGATTTCAATAAGGAGTTCCATTTAACTACTGATGTTTCAAATTTCGCGATCGGCGCAGTTCTATCGCAAGATAACCACCCTATATCATTTCTTTCTAGAACACTTTCCAAAGCCGAAGAGAACTACGCGGCGAACGAAAAAGAAATGTTAGCCATAATTTGGGCACTCAAGGCCCTCAAAAATTACCTATACGGTAAAGCAAAGGTTAAGATCTTTACAGATCATCAACCTTTAACACATTCTCTGAGTAGCTGGAATGGAAACGCCAGAATCAAGAGATGGAAAGCTTATTTGGAGGAATATGATTATGAAATATTTTATAAACCAGGAAAAGAAAAGAGCAGATTAACTCTGTTGCCTCTACACAACATAGCGCCGAAAGTTCTAGCCATGACCTAATCCCTAGCGTCGAAGCCCCAATAAATGTTTTCAAAAATCAAATATTCTTTTATAAATAAAAAAAAAATGACTACAAGTTCACCATCCCATTTCCTACTTTCCATAGACATGAAATATACAGACTCGAATACACCACGGACGATATAATAACAGACCTAAAAAAACACCTCAACCCTTCCGTAATTAACGGCATTCACACGACTGAAGACATTATGGGAAAAATACAAATAACCTACAGAAGTCACTTTAAAGGAATCAAAACTCGATTCACCCAATTCAGGGTAGAAGACTTGACAGACGAAACTGAACAGAAAGAAAGAATTCTTCAAATACATAGGAGAGCACATCAAAACGCTCTAGAAAATCAAAAGCAACTAGCAGAAACCTATTATTTTCCAAGAATGAAACAAAAAATTATACATTTAGTTAAGCAATGTAAACTTTGCAAGGAAGCTAAATATGACAGACACCCCCAAATCCGGAAATTCAAGAAACTCCTATTCCAGAATATCCCGGTCACATATTGCACATTGACATTTATTCTACAGAACGACACTTAGTACTCACTGCAATAGATAAGTTTTCTAAATTAGCGCAAGCACGAATTATAAATTCAAAAGCAATAGAAGATATCAGAACGCCTTTGCGTGACATTATATTTTATTTCGGAGTCCCAAAACATATCGTTATGGACAACGAAAAAGCTTTCAATTCCCAATCAATTAAGTTCATGTTGGATCAGCTACAGATAGAAGTCTATACTGCCCCACCATACAAAAGTACCGTTAACGGTCAGGTAGAACGATTCCATTCAACACTCTCAGAGATAATGAGATGCCTCAAGAAAGAGGGCACTGAGAGAAATTTTAAAGAACTTTTAGAAAGGGCAGTTTACGAGTACAATTACAGTTTTCATTCGGTTACAAAGAAACGACCATTAGAAGTATTCTTCGGTAGGAGAGTAACAACAGACCCGGACCAATACGAGACAGCCAGACAAGACAATATTGAAAGACTTAAAAATAAACAGGAAATTGACCGAACAAACCACAATAAGAAAAAAAACGAAATACTAAACTATCAGCCAGGAGAAGAAATATTCGTAAAAATAAACACTAGATTAGGTTCAAAGCTTTCCCCAAGATATAGGAAAGAAATAGTTAAGGAAAACAAGCACACTACAGTAACAACAGAATCGGGAAAAACGGTACATAAAAGCCATATCAAAATCTAAAATTTTTCAGAATATTACTATGGATTACGAACGATGTCAGTGGAACGATGAACCTTACAAACTATACGAACGCACAGATACTGACAATGAACAAGGGGATCGGAAAACTACAAACCTCAACAACTAAACTAATACACCTCATTAACCTCGACCAAATCCAAACCGCTTTAGATATTTTACATGAACATACGGAAAATAGCCTTAAACGCAGTCCATTATACGCTACCCTTCACCATGAGATAAACACAACTACTCACATATTCCGAACAATCACAGCCTTTCCCAAAACTCGAAAAACTAGGTCCTTAAGATCGTCCTTAGGATGGAAGTACATAGCGGGTAGCCCAGATCATGATGACCTGGTTATGATAGAGCAGAACTTAGATAAACTTATTAACAATAATAACCAACAGGTCATTATTAACAAACAGTTAGAAGGAAGAATAAATAAACTAACTTCAGTATCTAATGCTCTTAGCAATTCTATTCAAAAAAGCAGTTCAGTAAGTATCGAGACGGCTATTAGTTTGCACAACCAGATTCGCCTTTTAAAAGAAGAAATTATTAACATTAAATATGCCATTCAATGGGCACGATTAAACGTAGTTAACACACTTGTATTAAATGAAGATGAACTAATTGAAATCGAGAAAATTTTTAAAAGAAATAATATGCCAACCCTATCAATGGAAGAAATAATGGAGTTTTCCGATGTGTCAATTCTACATAATAAAACAACACTTCTGTATATTGTAAAAGTTCCAAACTTAGAAGAAATACAATACCAAGACCTTATTATAAAACCCATAGTAAAAAACAATTCAATCATACACTTAAACTTTCAAGAAATCTTTGTTTACAAAAACATTACCTATGGCATTCCCCAAACTTGTAAAACCGTAGAAAAAAATTGTTAATATAAGTAATTCAAAATGTATACCAAAGCGCTGTGTAGTTTTAGCAATGCCGACCATGTACCCAAAATAGAAGAAGTCGACGATGGAATCATCCTACTAAACGACTACGATGGAAACGCAACATGGAACAACACAGAACTTCACCTAGAGGGCACCTATCTGGTTCAACTATCAAATGACTCGATAGTTATCGACAACCAGCAGTTCAGCAACTTGGAACCTACAGTCTCGACCCCCGGAGCACCTCTTGTGCAGTTTATGGCCGAAGAAAAAGAAAGACTTAAGGTTTTATCTCTTGAAGCATTGGAAGCATTGCACATAAACAACACTGGACAGCTGATGAACTTAAGAACACATTCAACAGTTAACAGCATTACTTTGTTAACGCTCTTTGGGATTGTGCTGGTTCTCAATCTGGGTTTGCACATCTATAGCCAACGGAAGAAGAGCAAAACCCTGCAACTAGGTCCCACGCCTGGAATGGAAGCGAAAGTCTCCGCGATTCTCGAACCTACAACCCGCGAGCAATCTTCGACTGAGGCACAGTACCAGCTACCTCAGTTCAACGACATTCCATACTTTTAGAGACAGCTTGAGGACAAGCATAAATTGGAGGGGGAACAACAAAAATGTTTAAATCCAGAACAATGAACCCCAATAAGCAAGCTTCAATCTGCAAGCTCAGCGTCTGCATAATTTCCTGCACACGCCGAGTTGCCAAGCAGAATTCGATAATTTCCTGCACACGCCGAGCTGCCAAGTAGAGTTCAAAGAATCTGATTGGTAACAACTTCCGCTCCCACCAATGCAAGTGATTCCAAGAAGACTGCACTGATTTGACCAGCAAAACATCAGCCGATGTCGTGGCCTATTGGAAAGCTACGGAGCCGACGCCGATCCTCTGCCACCAAGGGCAGCGCAGCTCACAGCTAAAGACTCACAGCTTGCTAGGGACAGCTTAGGGTAATTTAGTTGGAAATTGGATTTATACAAATAAAGTCGTTCTTAACTGAACTCCAATTTATTTTATTATTTTTTTACCTTGCTAACCGCAAAGTAATTAACTTATATAATGACATTCAGTACAAATAAGGTGAAAATTTGACCTTTACAAGTACGATCAAACATTCTATTCATACAAAGCACGAAGACCCGATCTATAAAAAACCATATAAGTACCCCCAAGCATTTGATCAAGAAGTAATCAAACAAATTAACGAAATGTTAGAACAAAAAATAATTAGGAAATCGAAATCCCCCTATTGTTGTTACGGCCTGCTGATTTCGATGATTTCCCCTGTGCCCACAGGTCGCACCATAAATTCCACTCGGCAATGGAATCCACAAAAACAACAAAGAAACATCAACAGAAACTACAAGTGAAGGACTAATACCGGACGACACGACGCAGATTTGGGCCTTCGATGGAAAGGACCCTGACGCACCCTCCCTACCAAGGATCCGCCTATTTCCCATTTGAGGATCTCCCTGGCATGTGGTTCATCCGCTTCCTCCAGGTTATCGGCTCATCCGTTCGTCTTCCCCCCCTAATTAATACACTCTAGCAATTCATCGTTATAATCTTTACTTATTTAAATATTCAATTATACTAAATAACATTTTCAATTTTTCCAAAATTTTAGGCTTCCATCGCCCTGGGCCAAAGCAAAGACGATACAAAAAAAAAAAAAAAGACGACGAAAGAGCTGGAGAGGACAACAAAGACGCGAAACTACTGCGCAATTAATAAAATTAATAAACCCTCATTTCACTTCAGAATTCCTGCCTACATGGAGCTCCAAGGAGGATCAGGGGCTGAGACGGGTCAGGTGGTTATTTAAGAAAGGTCCATACTCCTACATAGGATCGGCCTGGTCTTCTCGGAGGTCGTATTCCAAGATTTAGATTTAATTTTGCTTGGACTCGGCGCGATTTAATTGTACATAAGTTACTGGTTACTTACATCATATTTATAATTTTTTTGATCATCGTTTTATGTGCTTTAGGTTTTATCGTCTTTCAAAGAAATATTCGTGTGTTTGTTTATGGCATGCTAAATGCCACTAAAATATATAAATAAATAATTACACACAGACGAATATTTTACATAATTTTAACACGGGCACATAAATAAGTTAAATAAATAAATAACGATTAATAAATAAATAGAAATAAATAAATAAATGCGAATAAATAAGGCGATTAAATAAATAAATAAATAATTATAAATAAATAATTATTCTAATTTTTTTCTGGCCGAGCTTCTCCCGGGCGGTTTGGCTTGGTCCTCGGCGGGATTTGAGGTTGGAATCCACCACGGGTTCCAGAAAAGGTCTCCCCGGGTCCAAACTGTGGATATCCCGGGGTCAAGAAAATGCATGTATACCCTCTGCAACCCAGATATATAAATATTATGTCTATGCTCTCTCTGAACGGACTCACATTTATTTTCCACTTCCGGCTGCCGGGTCTTCCTGTTCTGCTTCTGTCCTGCTCCCGTCGATCTCCGGATCGGGTTAAATTATCTTAATTTCCCTATAACAACAATAAAAAAACATCACTAACGTTTCCTCGGAGCTTTCACCTCCGGTAGTCCGACCGCACTCACACGTTTATGTGCGCCACCGATTTTAAAACACGGCCGTTAGATTTAGTTCGCGGCAGCGGGTCGTCTGATTCCCAAATTTTCTCTGGCCCACATGGTAGTCACCTCGCCCTATTTATGGGCTCGGCTCTGCCGGTTCCCTTTCCTATTCTTTTGTTTTCCCCTTTCCCTGTTCATAGGTCGAGAACCGACTTCAAGGCCAATGCCAGTGCTCATTTCCCGTCTTAGTGTGTGTGGATGCACTTCGTCGGTGTTCTCCTCTCTCCACATACCATCCACACTTCCCCTTTCTTGGGTGTGGACGGTAGGGGGCGCTCTACATCCATCCCACTTTCCCCTTCTCCTCTTGGGACTGCCAACCTCTCCTTAGGTGCTCATTCCAGACGATATTTCTTTCGCCCGCGGCTATCGATCACCGTCAGAATGCAACACCACGCGAAAATTCGCCAATCGAATAGGGAGGGGAATATTCGCGAGCATTCCACACCAACACGTAAACAAACAAATTATGGAAACAAAAAACTCGGACCCGCTCCGCGGTGTTCACCCGGCGATCGGCCCTTGCTCCTTTGCTCCTGGGTTACCCCAACGTAGGCCACACCCACGGTAAGCATCCTTCTTTGTCCCTTCTTGAGCGTGTCGTTCTTCCCTTACAGCCGCAGGTCTTTCGCATGGTAGATGCCAATAGGTTTCCCCGCCAGGTCCTCCAACTCGAACATGTTGTTCCCGACCGGCCTCCTGATTCGGCATCTCGCGAACTTCCGGGTGAACTTGGCGTTGTAATTCTTCCCGAAATCGCTCAGGGTGAAGTTTCGCCGGAACACTTCTTGGCCTGGTTTCACGTGGAACTCACGGGCGCGCTTGCTGTATTGCCGGCTGCTCCGCTCGTAGGCCTGATGCAAGTGTTGGCTGATACGTTCGCGGATGATGTCTCTCTTGTTCTGCGAGTTCAACGCAACTACCTCATGATCCGTCATTGACCGCAGTTTCCTGGCCAGTTTGTAGCAGCTGCCGTGGAGGTACATCTGCTGCCCGAATACCGCGAAGAACGGCGTGACGCCTGTCGCTTCGTGGACAGAGTTCCTTATCGCGACTTCGATTTCCGGCAGATATGCGTCCCAGTTTCGGTGGTCCTGCTCCAAATATGTCCGGATTGCGGCCAGTACTATCTGGTTTACCCGCTCTGCAGCGTTGCTTTGCGGCGAGTACACTGCCGTCCGCATATGCTGGACCCCGTACGCCTCCATCATCTCCTAAAAAGCTTTGGCAGTGAACTGCTTCCCATTGTCGGAGTGGATTACCTACGGCACTCCAAACTTGAAAAACACCTCCTGCACCAGGAACTCGATGACGTTGGACGTTGTGGCTTCGTTCATGGCCTTCAGGAATGTGAATTTGGAGAAGTGGTCTGCTACTACAAATATCCAGGCCTTTCCTCGCTTGGATCTTGGATATTTGCCTAGGAAATCTATGTAGAGTTTCTGGAATGGCCTTTCAGTCACCACTTCCTGCCCTATCCCGACCTGTGTGCGGTAATTTGGAGCCTTCAACTCCTTGCATTGAATGCATTGCCCCACAAAGTCTCGGACTTGAGTCGTCATCTGCGGCCCGTAATATTGCCGCTGGAGTCGCTGCAGCGTCTTCCTTACGCCTCCGTGTCCTGACGTCGGTTCGTCGTGGGCCGTCGCGATCAGGCCAGCTGTGAGCGGGGCTGGGATCCACAGCTTCCAAGACCCTCCTTCGACTTCCTCCTCCAATCTGTCGAATCCGCTGCGTTTGAAGACGAGGTTCCCTTCCACTCGGACATCCGGCAGTCGATCCTGATTCTCCAGAATCTCATCCCGAATCTCTTTGTACTCCTCAGATTCGAACTCCGTCGTGGCGAACCCGAGAGCATCGTCGGCATCCAGCTTCAGCTCCTCTACGCATCTGGACAGCGTGTCGGCCACAACGTTTTCGGATCCCTTCCGGTGCGCTATCTGGAAGTCGAAGCTCTGCAACCTGAGTGACCATCGTGCCAGGCGCCCACTAAGGTCTTTCATGGTCATCAGCCACTTCAGACTGGCGTGGTCGGTGATGACCGTGAACTGCATCAGTTCCACGTAGGGCCGGAACTTTTCGATGGCAAGTACGGCTGCCAAGCACTCCTTCTCCGTCACAGAATAATTTATCTGATGTTTGTTTAGCTTTGCGGAGAAGAAGGCAATCGGACGTTCGTTCTTTTCCTCGTCGTATTGGAACAGGACTGCTCCAACTCCATAGTGCGACGCGACGAAGTGTCCCTCCACCGATTATGAACCCGAGGTATTTCAACGCCCTGTAGCAAAATTTTGATTTTTTTAAATCTATCGTCAAATTCGCTTTTTTCAGGCATTCCGCATCATGGCGAACTGGTACAAGGGCCTCACCGCAACCGTAAACGCTGTATATGGACGGCTTTCAGGATCCAACTCCACCTGCCAGAATGCGAATTTCAAGTCGACGCTTGAAATATAGTAGGTCTGCTCGATTCTGGACAGGATTCCCTCGATGCATGGCAGCGGATAAGCATCCTTCACGGTGAGGTTGTTCAGCTTCCGTGCGTCTAAGCAGAACCTATTTTTGTCCGGCCTTCGCACCACTGTCGTGCGGTTACTCCACGGACTCTCGCTGACCTCGATCACGCCCAGCTCCAGCATTTTGTCGACTTCGGCCCACACAATCTCCTGCATCGCTGGCGATTGTGGATAATGCCGATCCTTAAACGGCTCTGCGCCTTCCACGAGCTGGATCCGATGTGTCTCCACCGATGTCTTACCCAGACCGACGTCCTCGAACGCTAGGAACTCTTTCTTTACCGCTTCTAACCGATTTTTGTCTTCTTCTTGCAGGTTCCACTCCTCGATTACAGACTCTTTACCGGCTTTGCCATCCAGCCACGGATTTGTTGCGTCCCACAATTCCTCCACGTTCGCTTTCGGTTTCGTTGCTGGTATCTCTCCGAGGATAGCCGGTGCCAACGCGAATTTCCTCCAGAAATCGATCCCAAGGTATAGCTCTTGCTCCAGGTACGGGCATACGTAAAAGGTAAGTACCTTCTCCACTCCCTTGAATTCTACCGGAACGTGTACTCGACCTATAAGTGACCGGTCTTCTCCCGCCGCAGTCCTCACGATCGACGTGTACTTGTCCATGCGGACCCCGAGCTCCTCTAGCATTTCACGGCTGCCTTTTCCCAGGACATTAATGGACGCGCCTGTATCCAGCAAACCGGAAATGGGCTTGCCATGTATCCGGACCTCGGCAAACACCCTGGGATCACCTCCCATGCCCCGACGAACGGCTTCAACCACGGCACGTCGCGTCTGATGCCTCCGCCGGAATCGTGATCTGGCCTTTAAAAGCCTCCGGCTGACGCTCCGCATCCCGTCTATCTGCTGGTTGGCAAATATTCGGTTCCGAACCTCAAGGTACTTCTGCATCCGTTCCTCCGCTGGTAAGTATCTCAGCTTATTGCTATTCTTAATGACGATTTTATTACTCTCTACTATAGGTTTAATTGTTGGTGGCTTCGGTGGAAGGTTTACTGTCGGTTGGACCTGTACTTCGAGCGCGGGTCTCCCACCTTTCCGGCGCTCGTCCTCCCGTTTCCCGCACATACCGGGCAGTTCGGTGTGATCACCTCTGGCTTCCCGCAGCGGTAGCAGAAGATCTTCCGCTCCGACGATGCGCAGTCACGGAATCCGTGGTCCGGCTGCCCGCAGTTCCAGCAACTAATTCACTGCCTGGAAACTTCCTCGATGTACGGCTCCGGCTCTCCCGCTTCGCCGTCGGATGACTCCATCGCCACTTCCTCCACCTGTCGTCCGCTCGACGGAAACTTGGCCGGCGCGCGGTATGAGGCTCGGCTGTCCCGCTCCCTTCTCATGAAGGCCTCCTCCACTTCGAGGCACTCCTCTCGCAGCTGGTCCACGCTGTACACCCTCAGGGCATAAACAAACTGGGCGACCTCGGCGGTAAGTCCCTTTTTAACTATGCGGATCATTTCCGCCTCCGTTATCGGTGCCAGCAGTCTGTTTCCCAGCCGCCGCATCGCTCGGAAATAATCCTCGACGGACTCGCCTGGCTGTTGCCGTCGATCTTGGAGTGCGAAAACAACAAAGCTAAAAAACGGAAACTCAATTGGACAACAAAGGGGGGAAAAAAAAGAGTGATGCCTAACCGGAGCCAACTTCCACATGCTTTCCAGCGTCTTTCATCTACCTCTGCGATCGAGTTGTATGCCATGGCGAGCTCCATCGGATCCTCTATCTTCTTCCTGGAAGATAGGGCATCGAGGGCGCTCACATATCTACTCTGCTTTATGTCCAGTTGCGCCGCGGATGCGCTTGCCAGTTCTTTGGCCGTCCCGGGTGCATTGCATGGTGAACCCATGGGCCACCCGGAGACCAGCCATTCCCCTGCGCACATTCGCGCCGCAACCAGCAGAAGACTCTCCTACCGACTCATCCCATTGCGAGTCCTCCGTTCGCCACCAGGCACCGAACGGGTCGCAAAACTAGCTGGCGGTATCCGCCGCTAGCGACATACCCTTCGCTTGGAGGATCTCTACACTTTAGGTGAGTACAACGACAAAATTACTACAAATATGAATAATTACTTTGTGGCTTATTTTTTTCCAGCATCCCAGGTCTTTCCGAGGCGAGCAATTATGTTCGGCTTTTTGGATAGCCGACATAAGCCATCGCACGCGTTCCAACCTGGTCTGCCGGCACCACGTGGATTCCATTCCCCCACTGGATTTTTATTTGTAACTACTTTTCCGCGTATGGGCTCGAATGTCCTTTTTAGAGGACCTTCGCCACCCCATTCCTGGCTTAAGATTGGGGGCCATTATGTTACGGCCTGCTGATTTCGATGGGGCAAGGCCGGCTAGCCAGTCATCAACAGGGCGGATTCTTCCCCTGTGCCCACAGGTCGCACCATAAATTCCACTCGGCATGGAATCCACAAAAACAACAAAGAAACATCAACAGAAACTACAAGTGAAGGACTAATACCGGACGGCACGACGCAGATTTGGGCCTTCGATGGAAAGGACCCTGACGCACCCTCCCTACCAAGGATCCGTCTATTTCCCATTTGAGGATCTCCCTGGCATGTGGTTCATCCGCTTCCTCCAGGTTATCGGCTCATCCGTTCGTCTTCCCCCCCTAATTAATACACTCTAGCAATTCATCGTTATAATCTTTACTTATTTAAATATTCAATTATACTAAATAACATTTTCAATTTTTCCAAAATTTTAGGCTTCCATCGCCCTGGGCCAAAGCAAAGACGATACAAAAAAAAAAAAAAAGACGACGAAAGAGCTGGAGAGGACAACAAAGACGCGAAACTACTGCACGGGTATTGACATATAAATATATATAAATTAATAAAATTAATAAACCCTCATTTCACTTCAGAATTCCTGCCTACATGGAGCTCCAAGGAGGATCAGGGGCTGAGACGGGTCAGGTGGTTATTTACGAAAGGTCCATACTCCTACACAGGATCGGCCTGGTCTTTTCGGAGTTCGTATTCCAAGATTTAGATTTAATTTTGCTTGGACTCGGCGCGATTTAATTGTACATAAGTAACTGGTTATTTATATCATATTTATAATTTTTTTGATCATCGTTTTACGTGCTTTAGGTTTTATCGTCTTTCAAAGAAATATTCGTGTGTTTGTTTATGGCATGCTAAACGCCACTAAAATAAATAAATAAATAATTACACACAGACGAATATTTTACATAATTTTAACACGGGCACATAAATAAGTTAAATAAATAAATAAATAACGATTAATAAATAAATAGAAATAAATAAATAAATGTGAATAAATAAGGCGGATTAAATAAATAAATAAATAATTATTCTAATTTTTTTCTGGCCGAGCTTCTCCCGGGCGGTTTGGCTTGGTCCTCGGCGGGATTTGAGGTTGGAATCCACCACGGGTTCCAGAAAAGGTCTCCCCGGGTCCAAACTGTGGATATCCCGGGGTCAAGAAAATACATGTATACCCTCTGCAACCCAGATATATAAATATTATGTCTATGCTCTCTCTGAACGGACTCACATTTATTTTCCACTTCCGGCTGCCGGGTCTTGCTGTTCTGCTTCTGTCCTGCTCCCGTCGATTTCCGGATCGGGTTAAATTATCTTAATTTCCCTATAACAACAATAAAAAAAACATCACTAACGTTTCCTCGGAGCTTTCACCTCCGGTAGTCCGACCGCACTCACACGTTTATGTGCGCCACCGATTTTAAAACACGGCCGTTAGATTTAGTTCGCGGCAGCGGGTTGTCTGATTCCCAAATTTTCTCTGGCCCACATGGCGGTCACCTCGCCCTATTTATGGGCTCGGCTCTGCCGGTTCCCTTTCCTATTCTTTTGTTTTCTCCTTTCCCTTCACATAGGTCGAGAACCGACTTCAAGGCCAATGCCAGTGCTCATTTCCCGTCTTAGTGTGTGTGGATGCACTTCGTCGGTGTTCTCCTCTCTCCACATACCATCCACACTTCCCCTTTCTTGGGTGTGGACGGTAGGGGGCGCTCTACATCCATCCCACTTTCCCCTTCTCCTCTTGGGACTGCCAACCTCGCCTTAGGTGCTCATTCCAGACGATATTTCTTTCACCCGCGGCTATCGATCACCGTCAGAATGCAACATTGTTCTCCAATTTGGATCGTCCCAAAGAAAAGCGATGCTTCTGGGAAACCAAAATTTCGATTAGTCATAGACTATCGTAGTCTCAACGAGATAACCATTGACGACAAATTCCCTATTCCTGTAATGGATGAAATATTAGACAAGCTTGGACGCTGTCAATATTTCACAACCATTGATCTAGCTAAAGGTTTCCATCAAATCCAAATGGACCAACAATCAATACCCAAAACAGCATTCTCAACAAAACATGGACATTATGAATATATTCGTATGCCCTTTGGTCTGAAAAATGCACCAGAAACATTTCAACGCTGCATGAACGATTGTTCAAAACGATTTTTTAGAAGATTTAATTTATAAAGATTGTTTAGTTTACTTAGATGACATTATCATTTATTCCACTTCATTGGAGGAACATATAATGTCATTAAAAAGGGTATTTAATAAGCTACGATCAGCTTATTTTGAATTGCAACTCGATAAATGTGAATTTCTGAAGAAAGAAACAGAATTTTGGTCACATTATCTCGACAGAAGGTTTAAAACCAAACCCTAACAAAATAAATGCAATTGTTAATTTCCCTATTCCTAAAACCACAAAAGGAATAAAATCATTCCTTGGACTATGCGTATTTTATCGTAAATTCATTCCAAATTTTGCAAAAATAGCAAAACCTATGACTCTCGAATTAAAAAAAGGAGCAGTAACTAACACAAAAGATAATGATTATATGTCCGCTTTCAAAAAACTAAAAGTACTCATCACGTCCGATCCAATCCTAATATATCCCAACTTCGAAAATAATTTTCACTGACAACAGATGCGAGTAATATAGCCATAGGTGCTGTATTATCCCAAGAACATAAGCCCATCTGTTATGCAAGCAGAACTTTAAATGAACATGAACTTAACTATTCGGCAATAGAAAAAGAGCTATTAGCTATAGTATGGGCAACAAAATATTTCAGGTCCTACCTATTCGGGAGAAAGTTCGACATATTAAGCGATCATAGGCCACTTGTATGGTTAAGTAACATAAAAGACCCCAATATGAAACTACAGAGATGGAAGATAAAACATAACGAATACGATTATAAGATTCAATATCTACCCGGTAAAGAAAACCACGTCGCTGACGCTCTATCTAGAGTCCAAATACAAGAAAACTTCTTAGGAGAAGATGACCCAGTTTCCGTTCCCACAGCAGCTACTGTGCATAGTGCACCAGAAGACAACCAAAGTCACATCGCAATAACAGAAAGACCTCTTAACTATTATAACAGACAATTCGAATTCATAAAAGACAATTTTGATGACGTCCAGATAATAAAATATTTCCATAAAATCAGAAAAAAATCAGTCAAATAAAGAAATGACTGATACCATTGAATATTCAAATCATAAGCCCCGACAGTTTCACTATAACTATGAAAACCAGTAATAAACTAATAGACATTCAAACATACGCCCAATTCAAAGAAATCATTCTCAAAACACACAAAGAACTATTACACCCTGGTATAGAGAAACTCACGCTTCAGTTCAAAGAATTCTATTATTACCCTGATTATCAAAAACTTATCCAAAATATCATAAACAAATGTGAAATCTGTAACATCGCCAAAACGGAACATAGAAACACAAAATTAACTCATGAAATAACTCCAGAAACTTTCAATCCCAGAGACAAGTATGTCATGGATTTTTACTTAATAAACAATAAACAATTCCTATCATGTATTGACATTTATTCTAAATACGCCTCCCTGATGGAAATAAACAGTAGAGATTGGCTTGAAGCTAAAAGAGCTATTTTACGCATATTCAACGATATGGGTAAACCCACAGAAATAAAAGCCGACAAAGACTCCGCTTTCATGTGCGCTGCAATTAAACTCTGGTTAGAATCATGACATGACTTCAGTATAGATACCAACTTTAGAGAATCCCCTCTAGTTAGATCAAAAACAACTAACCCATTCAAAAAGACGGGAAATTTAAGACAAATAGATGATAAACATTTCAAAGAAACAAATAGAGGTAGAAAGATAATACACTATAAATCCAAGTTTAAAAAGAAAAAGAAAATTAATAGGAGTAAATATAATAACGATAATTCCAGGCCTACTCCTGAGCATGATAATCATGTTATGCCTCCCATCGACAATTAACACACAATATCTAGAAGTAACTGGATGGGGCATCCAGTCCAAAAACGGTTACCTAATCTTTCAAACCGGATCAATAGACTTACCAATAAACCATTAATATCATTACTTATCCATTAACTTAACTAAAACCGAAAATACTCATGAAGAACTTATTAAACAAACTCAACCTTTTAATAACTTACCACAAATTCAGTATCTAGTAGAAAAACTAAACAGAGAAATGAAAGGTATAAGAATTGTAAAACGCAGTAAACGCGGTATTGTTAACTTCATAGGAACAATTTACAAATACTTATTCGGTACTTTAGATCAAGAAGATAAAGAAGAATTACAACAACAAATAGCCGACATATCTAAAAATAATGTACAAATAAGCGAACTCAACCATGTAATAGAAGTCATTAATCAAGGAATCGAACTGACTAATCAATTAAATCACAATTTTGAAGGAGAACAAATGATAGCTTTAATAATTTTCAACTTACAACAATTCACTGAATATATTGAAGACATAGAGCTTGGTTTGCAATTGACACGCTTAGGTATCTTTAACCCAAAACTTTTAAAACACGATTCGTTAATCCACGTCAATTCTGAAAAACTTCTTAATATCAAAACTTCAGCCTGGCTTAAATCTGATACAAACGAAATCCTGAAAATATCCCACATTCCAAGAGACATAATCAAAACAGCAGTTTTTGAAATAATCCCATACCCAGATGAAAAAAGTAACATACTAACCGAACCAATACATGACAAATATTTTTCACACAATAATCAAACTTACACAGCAAGTTCTCAAAGCTTAGTTATAAATAAATGTATAACTGGTATACTAAACCAGGTCCCAACACAATGTAGATACAGTAAAACACATTCTGATTTCGAAATAAAATATGTAGAGCCTAATATAATTACAACTTGGAACCTTCCCAAGACTATCCTAAGCCAAAATTGTATCAATAGAGAAACTATAATAGAAGGCAATAACATGATAAAAGCATTTAATTGTTCTGTTCAACTAGAAGAAATATTACTTACCAACACAATGTTAGACTATACTCAAACTATCTATTTAAATAATAATGTAACAAAACTCGAACCACTCGAATACATTCAAACAAAGAAATAATCGAACAACACAATCAGACGAATAATATATTTCAAATAATAACACTTACAACATTAATCATAATTGTTATAATTGCATTATTGTACACTATCTACAAATATAAGACTATACCCCAAAATTAATTGTAAAATTCAAAAATCAAACTCTAAAAAACGAAAATATTACAAGTTCTGAATCAAACAATATTGTACCCCCCAATACCCTGTATTGTACCTAATCTTAACGCCTGAGGACAGGCTTTTTTCTTAAGGATGGGGAAGTAACATATCCATTCTACACCCACAACACCCCAACTCACACTTTCACATTAATGTCTAAGTACAAAACCACACATACTATTGTAACAACTCACACGCACACATTAATGTCTAAGAACAAAATGTAATCAAAGATCGAGAGCCCTTCGATTAAGCTTAGCTGTCATTTACGCACAGCATCATATTCCAAAGTCTAGACTCTGTGGCGAGCCAACGTCGTCCCCTAAACATTCGATCACTTGGCGAAGCCAACTGAAATAACAAATCGTAAACATTTGACCACTTGGCGAGGCCAACTGAAATAACAAATACTTCCGCCCACGCAATGGTCTCAGGATTCTCCAATTACTCCTATTTTTCGGGAGCTTCTCTCTCATATTTAAACTACACTCTTAAGCTTTCCCAATCTGCCTATATAAACGCAAACATGTCCCCATAAGGCAGTTCAGTTCTGGGTACGCTAGCAGCCCATTTCAACATCGAAATCAATTGTCCAACTAAGTGATAATCCAAAGGCTCTAGTTCTTCCTCTATTGGAATAAATAAAACGTTTAATAATATATCACAAACGCTCGGACTGAAAACGTAAATATATATATAATTGCATTTGGGTTGGGTTTGCAGTTGTTTTTCTTTTTTTTATCCTGTTTTTGGCAGGCATTCAAAAATGCTATATTCTGTTCATTGTGTTGACCATAATTTGCCGGCATTTGCGGATTCGAAATGCACGATCTTTTCTAACGCATGATGGTCTGGATTTATGTCTTTTCTAGTTTCAGTATCAGTATCAATGCTGCTCTCCAAATTTCTTGTCCTGGCGGTAGTCTATTACTTGAATTGATGGTGTGTTCGGATTGTTTGCCGCCGATCTTGAAACTTTCTATCTTCTAGTTTGAAATGAGGGTCTTCCTTGATGATGTGTCCTTTAGCGTTCATCCTGCTATTCCAGTCCCGGATTTTCTACTCCCTCCTGGGTCCTGAGGTGTCCAACCTTCTTGAATCCCAGAATATTGTTATTCAATGTCCGTTTCAACTGAAAAAATTGCACAATTACTAGAGTAAAATTTCCATTTCAACGGTTGTGGCCTTTGGATTGTTTATTTGACAGTCGTTAATTGTCGAACTGCATTTTCTTTGTTGATAGTCAGTATGACTTTAACAAGCTAGTTGCGCCCTTATGATTCGGATTCTTGACTGTTTGATTTGTGAACTGTTATGATCTTATAAAAAGTTACCTAATGAGAAATAATTTTTAATTATATTATCCTATTTATATACCGATCGATACTAATACATGATGTATCGATAGTGAATTAACGAGTATATCTATTTTAAATATTTTGTAACAACACACCCCGAAACTGTATGTAGAGTTTTTATAATTTTCTAATCTTAGGACCGGGGCACTATTGATCTAACGTAAAAGTTAAAAAAAAATATTAAATTTATTAAGTTATATACCTATCCTTTAGCGTACAGTGTATAATTTTGTAGACCTTATGTAAAAAAAGAAAGATTTGGAAACGAAGTAATTTTAAACAAACTTTTATTTGCGAATATGTATACATATATCATACCTTTTATTATACCTTATAAGCTACATATGTACGTTTTGGGGTGTAAGACAAATATTGGTCAATCCACTCTTCTATTACGGGTATATTTTGTTTACTCCAATAAATTTCATCTTTGATATTTCGAAGTGATCTTTCTATAAGGTGTTGTGCACTGCCAAAATGTCCATAATGCTTATCGTAAAAAATTTTCACCATATCGTAGCCTTCTTGTGTACAAAACATTTCCGTTGCAGATGAAATAAGCTTTCTCCAAATATTTGTGTTATTATAAAACCTTGAAAGAAATGTAATATGCTTAGTTAAAAATACGATTTACAAAATTAGCAATATAAAAAATTGTGGACAGCAGTCCACGCATCAGGTTACTGCTACTATATACATGAAGAATTTAAAATCTGCTGTTGTCCGATTTTTACGACTAATACCTAATTTAAAAGGCAGTACATTGGTTCATGGAAAGGTAAAGATAAAGTACAATTTTCAAAAAAGGGAACCACTTTTAAAAACAGCTGCTAATTTAGCGGGAAACATACATATATAAGAAGCTTAATTTCCTAAGCCCAAAAGACATAACCATAGAGAAACTGTATAGCCCTTTTACGTCGTCATAATAGTGCCCTTGTCCTGGATGGCCCGGGGGAGGGGCATCCGATATTCAAGCACTAGAAGCTAAGCAGTCGCTTGATCGTAAAACGATCGGGCAATGTGTGTGCGAAATGGATTGTCGCGGGTAACGCAATTCGATCCACTTTCCTTAACTTTATATAAAAAACAAAAGAGGCCCGAACAGAATATTTCTGCCCATAACACAAACAACTACCGAAGTTCAGTCACCTGAGCCTATGAAGTTAGGCTCCCCTAGACAGCATAAACAACCCTTCTTTGGAAGCAGTGAACCTACAATATCAAGGCCGAGAGTATTTGGGGTCATAAAAGATTTGGTTCCACACGCATGACAGGTCAAAGACGTCAGAGATTGCAAAATATCAAGCAACAGGCTGACGATAAAAATGACCTATCGTCAAAAAGGTGACGAGTCTGACGACGATAATAATCAGGTAAATTGTTTAGGGACCGCTGAATGTTTAATGAGCCGTTTTGGGAAAACATCTGTCTAAGAAAAATTGACGTTGGTGACTTGCAGTAAGATGCATTCAGCTTACCTGATTTCAGGAAGCCATTCGATCTAACAACGGATGCTTCCGCGAACGGTTACCCAGAACCCTCGAAGAAAGCGAGGGTGCCACGAATGAAAGAGAATTATTAGCCATAGTGTGGGCTTTAGGCAAGTTGCAGCAATACCTGTACGGCACTCGCGATATCAACATTTACACAGACCATCAGCCTTTGACATTCGCGGTGTCCGATCAGAATCCAAATCCGAAGATAAAAAAATGGAAAGCGTATATGGACGACCATAACGCAAAAATCCATTACAAACCGGGTAAAGATAATCATGTGGCCGACGCTCTTTCCAGGCATAATATTAACGTCTTAGTCAGACGCGGCGACTATTTACAGCAAACTGAGCTACACGCTCGAAGGGACAAACCAACCATTACTGTAACCAACTGCTTCAGAAATAAAATTGTTATAGAAAAAGCACGTTTCCAACTAAGACGAAGCTTGGTGTTGTTTCATAGCAAAACTCGCCATATTATCAATTTCGCCGGCAAAAGTAGCATTTTAAAAATGCTCAAAGGAGTCATAAACCCCGAGCCCTAAATGCGATACACTGCGACCGACCCACCCTGTCAGCTTAAAACATGACTTAATTGCTCATTTTCGGTCTACACAGTTTCGCTATTGTAAGAATGTTGTAATGGACGTAACCAATAGAAACGAACAGTTAGGAATTATCACAGCAGAACACAATCGTGCACACAGAGCGGCTCATGAAAATAAAAATGCGCAACCTAGCAAAGGAAGTGGTTGCAAATTGCAGAATATTCACCAACGCCAAATATGACAGGCACCAAAAAAAAGGAGCTCGGTAGCTACAAAGCTACACCGGCGAAATGTTGCACATTGACATCTTCTCAACCGATAGGAAGCAATTCTTAACATGCGTTGACAAGTTCTTAAAGATTGTAGTACAACTAGTGCAGTCCAGAACAATAGTGGACATCATAGGGCCCTTGCTTGAACTCGTAAACTTGTTTCCTAAATACAGAAGAATATATTGCGACCATGGGGCCGCCTTCAATTCTGAAACTATAAACTCTTTACTGAAAAACAGCTACCACATTGGGAACGCGGCCCCGGTTCATAGCTCGTAAAACGGTCAAGTAGAGCGGTTACACAGCACCTTGACAACATTCACCAGGTGTCTTAAGCTAGACAAAAAATTGCGATATTGTAGAATTATTCTTGAGGGCAACGGTATAATATGACAAGACCTTACACTCGCACACTCAGGAGAAATCGGTAAAGATCCTCCACTCGGGTTCAATAACACACATCGAAAGATGTAACCCAACTAGACGAAACCGTGCTTTTATGGTAGTTATTCGTCAAAAACAATAAAAGGTTAGATACCTCCATTATGCACGGAACAAAAAGTACAGACAAACCTGGGAACGTCTGTTTTTATTAAGGGGAGGGTGGTCCATAAGGACAACCTGAAATAGATCCCCCACTTCTAATTTGCTAGTGAGCCATATTTTGTAATAGTAAACCAGATTTAAGCTAAAACACCGTGGTTTCATGCTACGTTTGGATTGTAGGTTCGCCCTTACAACGCTCATCACCCTAGCAGTGGCAAATGCACGGATTACCGGCTTTTCTTACGCCAACCACATCCCACTCGTAGAAGGAGATGTGCTGGTGTTTTAACAACGTGACTGATTGAGGCGCTCAAGCAACCTTTCCGACCATTAATTAGTATGAAAAATGAGACAGAAAAATTCCGAGTCTTTTCCGCAGTTGCACGTACGCAAATTACTAGATGTTGATACAGATCATCCTTAAAACAGGCATCCTCAACAAGCACCTCTTCAATGCAAGCAGACGCTGCAACAGCAGCAGGCGATCCAATCAGTTGGGCAACCGCAAGGTTCATTCCAACCACAAAATTGTGTACCTATTGCGTTGCAGAAACCCGTTGCGTTTTATTCGAGTTCATCCGCTCCGCCGCCATCGATCGCGATAAGGCCGGGAGGCGACGAGCATGCGTCAGGCGAGATCGGCCATCCACCATACATGAAAGGGCATCCGGAAGTATTTTTTCCCCTACTGGAGTCGCAATTCGCAAGTCTCCGCATAACGGTGGGCGAAACGAAAGTGCCGGCAGAGTACTTGGAGACCATCATGTACATTCTGCGAAATCCGCGCCTACTGAAAGGTATGAAGCAAATAAGGCCAAAATTATTGCCGAACACATGCTTTAACTCAGTCCCAGTTCGGACAGTTGTTTCGGTCGCTGGACCTTCGAGACAGCAAGCCGTCTGTATTGCTGCGCCGCATGCGCGAACTGGAAATGACGCCCTGAAAGCCATGTGGCTTGAGCGATTACCCGAGGGCTTGCGGATGATGGCTGACAGGACCTGGGAGTATGCGCACCCCACTAACAACGCGGTCGCCGCATCTGCTCCGATTTCAACCCATAGCTCGTCAGCACAGCACGGATCTGTGGAGCAGAAATTGACAGACTTGAGAGCGATGATAGCCGAGCTCGGAACGCGCCCAGAACATCAGAGCCGTAGTCAAACCAGAAGCTACAAGCCCGCCTCTCGTGGAAATAGCAGCAGTCGATCAAAGTCCCGTGACGATCGCTTTTGTTTCTACCACAATCGGTTCGGTGAAAAAACGAGGAAATGATCGCCTTGCAAGTGGCCAGCGGGAAACTAACCGCCACTTCGCAAGAGGCACATTGCGACAGAGGGCCAGCCCGTATTTGCAAAGCTCCGCCGTCTGAATGGTGAGATTTTAGTTACCGCCAAAAACGAATTTTCACTAATGATCAAAGCAGGAATATGCCGACCGAGCAGAAGCAGCTGGGCATCGCCATTACATATGGTGAAGAAAAAGAACGGCGAATGGCGACCTTGTGTTGACTATCGTCGGTTGAACGCGATCACTGTTCCTGACCGATATACGCTCCCACATGTCCACGACATCAACCAGGTGTTCGCCGGCAAGTCCATATTCTCCACTATCGATCTGGTCAGTGCCCAGTGTCAGATGCCTCTCGCGCCGGAAGATCGGAAGAAGACCACCATCATAACACCATTCGGACTCTTCGAGTTTAATGTAATGACATTTGGCCTCCGGATTGCATCGCAAACGTTTCAGCGGCACATAAACAACATCCTTGGCGATCTTGATTTAGTGGCTGTGTACATCGACGACATTTGTGTGGCTTCGGCAAGTGAAGCTCAGCACCGTCAGCACCTCAAAATTGTTTTTGTTCGCCTGCAGCAAGCCAACCTACATATTAACATGGCTAAGAGTGTGTTCGGAAAGACTGACGTAACATTTCTGGAAAACTCTATCAGGCCCTCCGGTATATCCCCAACGGTCGAACGAGTAAATGCGATTAACCAGTTCCCGAAGCCGACCAATATATGCGAGTTACGCCGATTCATTGCCATGATCAGCTATTACGCCGTTTCCTGCCGCAAGCAGCCGTTGTTCTAGGCATTCTCCAAGCGCTCATCTCGAGCAATAAGAAAAACGACCAGTCGTTGGTAGTTTGGTCCAAGAACGCCGAAATGGCATTTTTGCGCTGCAAAACCGACTTGGCCAGCGCAGAACGGTTGGCGCACCCATGTTGGGTGCTGGCGTCTCCATGTTGACGCAGCAATTACGCGATAGGAGCAGTGCTTCACCAGGTTAACGACAAACAACTGCAGCCCCTAAGTTTCTACTCTAAGCGCATGACGGAACACAAAAGCGCTAAAAGGACGTACGATCGGGAGCTACTAGCGATTTTCCAAGCCGTTTCATTATCGAGGGACGCGACTGCACTATTTACACTGACCACAAGCCATTCATTTATGCGTTTCGACAGGATCACGAGAAAGCATCACCACGACAAGCGAGACAGTTGTCGTTTATGGCTGAATTCTGCACGAAAATCGAGCATAGTAG
Source organism: Drosophila yakuba (assembly GCF_016746365.2). Lineage (NCBI taxonomy): Eukaryota > Metazoa > Arthropoda > Insecta > Diptera > Drosophilidae > Drosophila > Drosophila yakuba. Next base: position 5,850 of record NW_025048825.1, on the reverse strand, counting down.
TGGTGCGTCCAATACTGTGGCAGACGCCCTATCCCGCATTGCTGGAATCGAACAAATCGACATGGACGAGTGAGCACGCCTACAAGAGGCGGACGACGAGCTGCAGCAGCTGTTAAGAGACATCGAGACGGGCAAATCTTCGTTGCGATTGCGTAAACTCCAGCTGCCGAACTCCAACATCAGCCTATATTGTGATGTATCATCGTCCCGTATTCGTCCATACATTCCATCGCCGATGCGCAGAATCGTATTCGACGTGCTGCATGGTATGGTTCATTCCGACAGACGCGGCCACTGTCAAACTGGTCACTGAACGCTTTGTGTGGCTCAGCATCAACAAGGACATCGCCTCATGGTCGTCGTCTTGTGTCGGGTGCCAGATATGTAAGGTATATCGACATAACAGAGCCGCCCTCAGCAATTTTGATGTGCCGGATGCCCGTTTCCAGCACATCAACATAGACCTGATTGGTCTGCTACCACCATCCAATGGCTATCGCTACTGCTTGACGATAATCGATCGGTTCAGCAGATAGCCAGCAGTAGTACCATTTACTGAAATCATGGCTGAAGAGGTGGTGCATCTGCTTCATCGAATAAGGATGATCCATAACTAGATACAGCCATTCACCTTGGAGTGCTCCGGTTTTCTTGGAGGAGGCCGGTTGTAGATGTAAGACAGCTAAACGACAAGGCAATCAAAGACCAATACCCGATGCTCAACATTAACGAAATCTTAGACACACTAGGAAGAGCCCAGTATTTCTCGGCTTAGAAAGTAATCACCACATTAAAGTCGACCCTAAAGATAGGTCAAAGACAGCCTTTTCAGCAGTAGGCGGACATTTCAAATTTATTCGAATGCTATTCGGTTTATCCAATGCACTCTCAACCTTCCAAAATTGGTGGATAGTGTCTTGGCAGAACACAATGGCAACTTTTGCTTTTTCTATCTCGACGATATTATAGTGATCTCGAGCAATATATTAAACTCCCATATTCGATTTTTAAAAGACTTACTCAGGCTAATTTAAGACTTCAACCTGATAAGTCCGAATTTTAATGAAAGAATAAAAATATCTGTGTCGTATTGTGACTGAAAAAGGCGTAAAGCAAACCCAAAGCAATCGAAACTATTAAAGCCTTTCCAATACCGAAGAACAGAAAGCTGATTAACTAGATTCGTTGAAAAGTATGTAACAGGCAGAAGAAAGCATTTCCGACCATATAAAGTATATATATTCTTGATCACGATCAGTAGCCGAGTCGATCTGGCCATGTCCGTCTGTCCGTCCGTCTGTCTGTCCGTCTGTCGTATGAACGTCGAGATCTCAGGAACTACAAAAGCTAGAAAGTTGAGATTAGGCATACAGACTCCAGGGACATAGACGCAGCGCAAGTTTGTCGATTCATGTTGCCACGCCCACTCTAACGCCCACAAACGCCCAAAACTGCGACGCCCACACTTTTGAAAAATGTTTAATATTTTTTCATTTTTGTATTGGTCTTGAAAATTTCTATCGATTTGCAAAAACACTTTTATGCCACGCCCACTCTAACGCCCACAAACCGCCGAAACTGCCACGCCCACACTTTTGAAAAATGTTTTAATATTTGTTCATTTTTGTAATGCTCTTGAAAATTTCTATCGAATTGCAGAAAAAACTTTTTGCCACGCCCACTCTAACGCCACAAACCGCCAAAGCTGCCACGCCACACTTTTGAGAATGTTTTGATATTTTTTTATTTTTGTATTAGTCTTGTAAATGTCTATCTATTCGCCAAAAAACTTTTGGCCACGCCCACTCTAACGCCCACAAACCGCCAAAAACTGTCCTTCGCACTTACATTAGCTGAGTAACGGGAATCAGATAGTCGGGGAACTCGACTATAGCGTTTCTCTTGTTAGGGTTATTGGGCTACTACAGAAGATTTTTAAAAGATTTTGCCAAAATCACTTACTCAACAATTAAAAGGAAATTCGGATGTATTTATCGACCAGAAAACGTTTGAATTTCGCAAAAACACTCTAAATGCAGAGACGCATTATACAATACCCTGATTTCACTAAACCTTTTATCTTATCTTTTCAAGTGGTCACGGATCACAAGCCTTTAGTATGAATAAAAGCTAAAAGTCATTTACAAAAGGGGTTCTCAAACGTGGTGGCAGATGCATTGAGTAGAATTGTGGTAGACCTTAACACTAATGAAACCAGACCAATCAGTTGAGAAATCCTAAACTCAATAAACGAGTTCGCAAATCAAAACATACTCAAAAATGCAGAATGCGCAAAGGATGCGTTGGAAAAACCCTTTAAAAACAAACTTAGACGAATCATTTCCAGACCATTGTTCGACGATAAAACAATAATAGATATCTTAAAACAGTTTATAAAACCAGTTATACTATTGACACCATTTTTTAAGCATTACAAAAATGTATGCAACATTTTTCGCCAATAAATCTTATAAAATTATAAGATGCATAACTTATTTAAAAGAACATGCAACTCCAAACTGTAATAAGAATACATTTCAGATTACCAAAGTCAAAATAACCATAAAAAATAAGCATAGAGGGGCAAAGTTTTTTGGTAAATCGATAGAAAATTACAAGACTAATACAAAAATGAAAAATATCAAAATATTTTTCAAAAGTGTGGACGTGGCAGCTTTGGGCGGTTTGGTGGGCGTTAGAGTGGGCGTGGCAACATGAATCGACAAACTTGCGCTGCTTCTTTGTCTCTGGAGTCTGCTCAACTTTCTAGCTTAAATGGGCGATCCAATACTTTAGACTTTACCTCTTTGGCAAAAGATTTACCATAGTCACCGATCATAAACCATTGACTTGGTTAATGAACTTCAAACAACTCAATCTGAAACTATCTGAAACCCGTTACTCAGCTAGTGTATATACGAAGGCCAGTTTTTGGCGGTTTGTGGGCGTTAGAGTGGGCGTGGCAAAAAGTTTTTTTGCGAATCGATAGAAATTTACAAGACCAATACAAAAATGAAAAAATATCAAAAACATTTTTCAAAAGTGTGGGCGTAGCAGTTTTGGGCGGTTTGAGGCGTTAGAGTAGGCGTGGCAAAAAGTTTTTTGCAAATCGATAGAAATTTACAAGACCAATACAAAAATGAAAAAATATTAAAACATTTTTCAAAGTGTTGACGTGGCAGTTTTGGGCGGTTTGTGGGCGTTAGAGTGGGCGTGCAACATGAATCGACAAACTTGCGCTGCTTCTTTGTCTCTGGAGTCTGCTCAACTTTCTAGCTTTTGAAGTTCCTGAGATCTCGACGTTCATACGGACGGACAGACGGACGGACAGGTGGACATGGCCAGATCGACTCGGCTATTGATCCTGATCAAGAAATATATATACTTTATATGGTCGGAAACGCTTCCTTCTGCCTGTTACATACTTTTCAACGAATCTAGTATACCCTTTTACTTTACGAGTAACGGGTATAATTAGTCGGTTGATCAGAGAATGCGAGACATGTTGAAATTAAAATACGACAGACAACCTCAAAAGACTTCGTATCAAATACCCGAAATACCCTCAAAAACGTTGGACATTTTACATATAGACATCTACACGATTAATAAACACAACACCTTACATTATTGACAAATTTTTCAAATTTGCGGCTGCATACCCTATAGCTAAAAGGAACTGTATTAACGTAGTTAAAGCGTTAAAACATTTTATCTCCCAATTTGGTATACCTAAAAAGCTAGTCTATGACCAGGGAGCAGAATTGGCTAGCGACATGTTAAAAAAATTCTGTACTCAATTTAATATTAATCTACATGTTACGTCCCTCCAGCAATCACTCAACATTAACTGAAATTTACAGAATAATACTTGACGCCAGAAAACAGCAGAAAACAGTGAACATGACGAGATAATGTCCGAAGTTCTACTTACATATAATACCGCAATTCATTCTACGAGTAAACATACTCCCTTCGAACTATTTAATGGACGCACCCATATATTCAATCAAGCAATAATGTTCAATAATGAACATGACTACTTGACAAAGTTAAATGAATTCCGAGAAAAATTGTACCTTATCGTTACGGAAAACTCAAACGACATAATTAAGCGAACCCTTAAATCAAATGAAACTAGAACAGACCTTTAACTCTTTAACCCGTCACTTTAATTCTTTGAAAGGAAAGCAGACGGAACAAAATTACACCTAGGTTTTCCATTCACAAAGTTATAGGCGACAAAGGTCACACTTTAATAACTTCTAAAATCAAAACTACAGAAGTCAAAATTCGAAAGATAGTCCTGAAAAATGAAGAAAGTAATAATTTACATAACACTGATGACAATAACGGTCAATATGCCCTTTTAATTTATCTTTTCAGATTCACCTTCGGGTTGATTAAGGCCTTCTCTATCCGTTACCTAAAGATAACACCCTATAGCCAGATTAGAAGTAGGTAAAGCTTTACTAATTGACAGATACAAAATAATTAGCCATGTCATTAACTTACAAGACTACAGCAGATGTATGAAACAATTTTACCTGACTATTAATGAATTTCACCCCGATACTACTTTAGGAGACTCTGTCACTATATAAAAGCAAACTAACCCAAGCCCAGGTCAAGCTCAAAGCCTTAACTTCCTTTAATAGAAACAAACGTGGTTTGGTCAACGGACTGGGTAGTCTTGTAAAGGTTGTTAGCGGCAACATGGATGCCAATGACGACAAGAGATCCATGAAGAATTAGACAATATAAAGAAAATTCTAAAGTCATTAATGATAACTTCCTAAACAAGAATTGTTTAACAATGAAATACTTACCCGGTTCGAAAACATTACGAATCATATAAATATTGAGCAAATTCTTTGAAACCTCACAAAATAAAATTTACAAACATTTAACATGCATGGTACCCTTCTGGAAGAAATTCAGTATTTAAACAGGATTAACTCTAACGTAGAATTATTCATCAATCACCTGAATGACAAAACGGAAAGTAGTTAATAGCAAAAATAATATATTCCCAAGTTTATCATCTGGACGAGACTCCTTCCGGCAACCCCATCTCCTCTCTTATATTAAAACCTTTGCCAGCAGGGCCGCCTGTCTCACGAATAAATATTTCTGTGACGGATCCTGGGCTGGCTGAGTTATATCCTTACAGATGAGGCCAAACAGGGACCAGGCAGGATAAAAAGGACTCTTAAAAACCCATCGTGGATTAAAGCCCCACAACTAAAAGAAGGGGACAGAAAAATGTAGGTTACAGACGAAGATTTTGGGGGGAACACGGCTGCATAAGCCTCTTGGACACAGATGGGGAAACGCCCCGACGCAGGGAAACGGACAAGGGCCTCGAGTATCCGGAAATTACGGGAGGACCCCAACGAACGCCCAAGGAAACTGACGACCGCGATCCAACAGGATCACAACCGTATCTGCGCCCAGGTCACGTTCGAGGGAGACACACCCTGGATACGGGGCCCTCGCATAGTTTCATCAGCGATCACATGGCGAAAACGATTGATAACGGGAACAATCTTCGAGCCATCCGATCCCGGGTCAAGCAGGCGGATGGGACAGGCCGAGAAGTAACGCGGAGTAACTGTCCAGCTGGGCGAAGCTCAGGTCAACATCTCCGCTCTCATGACAGACAAGAACGACCTCCTGCTGGCATGGATTTCTGTGTTACGGAACCGGGACCCTCCAACGCGGCGGGCTTCATCTCCAGCCACCACTATCCCTATCCAGGGCCGAACAGACGGAAAGAGGACGCACAAGCTTACTCCGAACCCCACGGACCAGAAGCCGCATTACGGGCTCTCACGGAACCGCGCCAGG